>NW_013952545.1:1237259-1256290 GCF_001266775.1 Austrofundulus limnaeus
GGTTTAATACATGCTCCATGGGGCTGAATGACGCAGTTTCTTCGCAGAAACTTTTCTTGCTGCAGTCGATTAGCGCCTATCTTTCGTTTCTCTCTTCTGTCAGAAGAAAATCTTAATAGAAGCCAACTGTCAATATGGCTTGATCATGATGGATTCGGGCGAGGATCAATCACGTCGGCCTGATTGAGAAAACACCTGCACGATCTGGCCAACATTTGTCATGTCAGATATTTCAGCCTCCCCGTAGCATACAGATCAATTCTGATCTCAGCTGTCAGATTCAAAACTAACAAACAAAAGGTAGCCGAAGATTTGATAAAGCAGATGTTTACGATACATGAAGCTTTAATAACGAGCATCAAATTGGGCTGTTTATCTTACGATTCAGATGCTGCGTCTTCGTGTCAGATATAAATCTTTCATTGCGTGGCTTTGGCATCAGCCATATTATTTAGTCTTATCTTATCTCTTCTTTTGGTTTGGTTGCATTTCATTACGCTATCACTCAAAATATAACCATATTTCTTTTTTTATCTTACAACACAATTTGACTATTGCAGCAGATAAAGCTTTGGTTTAAACCAAACAAATCTAAATCAAAATCTGTACTAACATGTCTAAAGTACAGATATTATTGGTGTTAGACACGTATGTAGACTCGTCAGCAAATTCATGTTATATTAAAGTACTTTTGCCCGACATTAAGCAGTTAATTGCCCTTTTCTGGCACCTTCATTATTTCCTAATAGAATTGGAGGTCCACTGGCCAGATAAAGGTCACATCGATACAGGCAGTGCCCCCTTGATGGGGAGAGAAGAAGACGTTCTGTGACTGTGACACAATCATTTCAAAAAGTCATTAATGATGGAAAAGTTGCTAAAATATTTGCTATTATGTACCAGTTTTAGCCAGAGCTTTCAAAGTTGAATTTTATCTGCATGTCAAAGATAATGCTTAGCCAACACACTTTTTTTTCTGGAAATAGCTCCAGTTTTGCAGCACTGCAGCATATAAACAGGCCAGCGTGATGTTTCTTGCATCTTCAAAATGATATCATGCATTTTAATGACCAAATTTAGTTTTATTTACTGCCGCTCAAACACAAGAGGGCAGAAAACAGATAAATGAGATTTAATTTTCACTGCATCACAGCCTCGAAATGTCAGAATCAAAAGATTTTTGGGGGGAATTGGGAAGTTTCACCAAATAAATGATATTAATTAACAAATTAGATTGCAGTTTTTTATGCAGATATACTTCAATGAATGAGGGAGCAAAGTCTGACTGGAGCACAAATTAAGAGTGCAGAAGTATCTTTAAAAAAATCATATTCAAATACTGTACTCAGGCCCAAACAATAATTGGATTCGGCTTTCTAAATTAGGAAACTGGAAAGAACACCAAAGGCTTTCAGTGTTATCTAACTCCATATCTAATTAATGAAATATCACAACATAATAGAGCAGCATCTTCTTCCAAACCCAATTAAAGGTCTGCTGCAGCACGAACATTTGATAGAATCTCACCCAACATTCCAATTAACACAACAGGACCCCACTAGCACAAATTTGATGCTTTGTTCTAAAACTATTTCTGTGATCTTTTGCCTCAAAATATTTGGGGCAGTTGTTGAACACCAAATATCTGGAAAGCGAGCAGAGTGGAATCAAACACTTTTAAAGGAAGGGTGTTATGTATTTTCTAGGGGTGCAACGAKACAGAAAGGTCACGATTTGTTTCGGTTCGATACTTTAGTCTCACGTTTCAATATTTTTTCGGTACAAAAAAATAGAAATTTCTATGCCTTTCTTAACTTGTAATTTATTGAAATTAATTATGAACATTTGTTTAACCTCAAAGGTACAGTTTATAAATTAAATGTTGCTGAAACAGCAAGTTTCTCAGTGGATCTGTGCTCGACAATGGAGGCTAGGTGGAGTAGTCGAACACAGATCCACTGATCCTTCATCACAGAGCATCTTCAGAAGACAAGTTGACAAAACGAATGTTAAAAATGATACAATTGTGTATTGAACCTAAAGCACTGCATTGAACGGTTCGACACAATACACRTATTGTTGCACTCCTATTTTCCAGGCACATTCTACACCACAGTCAAGTAATTATGTTTCATTGTTATGAAAATGCTATAAAAATAGAATTAGTCTATCTAAACACCTTGAAATTTGACTGTGTCTCTTTAAGGCCCTCCTACCGTTTTTGACACTCCCACTTCTGCTCATCTTCACAACAATGCTTCAGGGGAGGGAGGGTGTAAAAATAGGCAGTGCTTTTGTACCCGCAACCCTTTGGGCTGCTCCACATGGCTACATGAGATTCTCAAACATGCATGAATGAGTCCAAGCCATGCCCTGGGTATATTTTTGATGAGGTAAAGACATTACAACACGATATAAAGCTAAAAAAAATAAATTTTGCATATTACCCCCCCCCCCCTAAAGATTGTGTAGAAGTGCGTTGGGGTCATCACAGCTTCACAAATCCTGACTGAGTCTTTAATGTCAGAATGTCAGGTTGTCATGCTAAAATGGTCCCTTTATTACAAGAACTCCCGTCAGCGCCCTCACAGCTGGAAGCAGAGCCACGTGCCGGCATTAAACAGCAGAAGAAGCACAGCACAAGCTCTGCGTGGTTAACATTGGATGCCAGAAGAAATAAATATCAAATCATCAAGATTTTTCTTTTAAATTTTTGATACAGCTTTTCCACATAGCAACGCCAAATTACTGTGAAACATCTTTTAATTGCATGTTGTCATTTTTACACAGCATCCAAACACAAAAATGTGTGTCACCTGTGGATTCTTGACAAGTCCCAAATTGTTTATTGCCTGGGCACACTGCACGACTGTTTTATTAGAGGTGCGCTGCCTTGCTGAAATGACTCCCTAACCAGTAGCATATTGCATTAGCAGCAGCTCCTTAATGCTGCAATATCACACAACAAGTGACCCTGAAACAGTTTTACTACTCCCACTCACACAGCAATATTACCAAACTCAGTTTTCATTGGCAGGATAAACCTGACGTGGTTTTTTTTCCCCCCACCTCACCTAATCATCTGCCTGCAAAATCAATCCATCTCGATCACCGCCTGTTGCGGGACTTTGCATCCCTCCTCCCTCACACCATCTGTCTCCCTTCCCTCGCTCGCCTCCTCGCAGCCCTCCTTCAATCATTTTTTTTTTCATAACTCCTCCATCTCTYGGTCCTGTCCGTCCTCATCAGCTTCTCGTGTCCCTCTGTGTTTCCCCGTGCTGTTTCTGCTCCGTGCATTAAACAAATGCAGCCGTGCTGCACATGCTGCATGTAACGTGCTCCCCGGGCGAGCACATTTCACGACAATGCGAGAACATATCGGCGGATGATTGGCACTGACGGCGGACACGCCTGATTCGCGGCGACACGTCGGCCATCTCAGCTGTTGAGCGGCTCATTATCATTTAGAACCGCTTGCTGCACAAACTGCACGCCCMCACGGTCTGTCGTGGTCTCCTGACAGGAATTAGAATTAAGTGAAAGTCAAGAAGCGACAGTCTCTTACAGTCATTGTTATACCGAGCCAAAGTTTCGAAGCACAGCCTCTGTTATGGCTTCTCTCTTTCTTTCTTTTTTTTTTTTTTTGTTCCCTTGGAGGACAGTGTTGGTATGTGATGCTCGTTAGCACGCCCTGTGTCTCTTTTCCACCCCTCACTCATGCCTCCTCCCCCTGTCTATTAAAGTCTGGGACCAAATTATCCCCATTCTGTCGGTCTCTTTCACCCTCCATCTCTCTCAGAGCTCACTGTGAATACCAGTCTGGAGCACAATAACTCCTCTTCTTTCCCTCTTTCCTGCACTTTATCCATCCCTCCGTCTCTCCGTCTCCCTCCTCGCTCTTACGGCTACAGGAGAAGTCTGTGAAGGGAGCAGCTGCTGAAATATTTATTGATCTGTTTTCCTCAGTTTTATTTATTTCCCTCTCTTCCTCCCCCCCTCCTCGCTTCTCCCTCTCTCTCCCATCCTGCCTGCAAAGACCCGCAAACACCTCCAGCACCATCAGATGGCAGAGGCGGAGGAGAGGCTCAAAATCCACTACATAAAACTATTATTTAGCATTTGTTGCACCCAGTGGTTTTACCTGTGTAAACAAAATGAGAGGTGCAAGCGTGGGACGGAGGCTGGGAATGTGAGAGAAGCAGCAGAATGAACAGCTGCGGCTGTAGATTGAGCCGTGAGACAGGTGGGTCGTTCGGCAAATTCTCATTCGGCATCTGCTCCGGCGGGGCTGTTGATAGGAAACACTGAGGTGCTGCTCTTTCTGTGCCACTGCAAAGGAAGTTGTACACCTATTGAAGTACAAGTAGTCATGGCAACAATGCCCCGAGCAATTATAATTACAATGGCGCCAACTTTGGTGCCGGACTATAAACGGATTCACAGGTGAATCTGATGTTATCGCTGCGTAATTAAGGGACCTCTGAGCTATGGCTTATCCTGCCGGTACACATCAGCACAGAGAGTCGAGGCTACACCAGTGGCGGAGCCAGACATTTTTCTCGGCGGTGGCCAGACTGGGACCACTCACACAGGGGTGGCCAGGAAAATCACATAAAATTTTACTTTAAAGTTTCTGCAGATCTTTGTGTTTTGGTCATTCCGTTACGTCCTTATACAGGCAGTGACTACCTTATAAACATAGGTGTCAGAACCATTTTAAAAGTGGGGGGACACACTGTTGTGGGGTCTGGGTGTCCACCCCCAGAAAATTTTGAACAAAATAGATGCCCTTTCCTGCGTTCTGGTGTATTTTACCAGGTTGTTAAACATAATTTTACCTACATAAATAAACAGTTGATTTAATAATTATTTCAGAGACAGATTACTCATTAATCTAGTTCCATCATCCTGTTTTTAAACTCACTGCTACAGCTGAGATAAGGTTAATTAAAGTGACACAATTTATCATATCCAGTGACTTTGTACTTTTATATTGTTTATTTATTTTTAATTGTAACACATCATTGTGCCAAATAATGATAACCCTCAACTCCATGTTTAAAACTAATATTAATAATTTTACCCAATGAACAGGTGCAAAATTGATAATCACCAACAGTGAATTTAGAGGGGTATTCCAATATCTCGGATTTAGTGATGGGTCTACTCTTAACCAAACACAGAGCATTGTGCAGCCTTCATAACATAAAATGACACTGTGTGTTATGGTGACAAAAACAAAAAACAAACAAAAAAAAAAGACTTTTGTTTCCATAAGTCCGAAAGTTGTCACCATAAGTCGGAATACATAGGCATATTTTCTCTATATAAAAAAAAACATCACTTCCTTGTCATCAGTCTTCTTCAGTGATCGAGCTTGGTGATGTTTCAAACTGTTAAACACTGCCACCAACTGTTCAGGAGGATTATTGCACCCCTAAAGGTTGTTTCACTGTGRAAGGGCTGTGTACAGCAGGGTGGCCAAAGATTTGTCTGTGGTGGCCATAGCCACCCCTGGCCACCCCCTGGCTCCACCCCTGGGCTACACCAAAAGAAGTGACTTACTTAGCAGTTTGAAAAGCATGTTCTGCCCCAGCTTTTTGTTGTAACCAAACAATAAAATGTTAACAAAGAAAAAGAGTGTTTCACTCACACACAACATGCACACGTGCTGGAGAACACACACTCACACACACACACACACACACACACACACACACACACACACACACACACAAAACTAAGTCCCCTCCACCAGGCATGGCCTGCATTAGCGCCTAAGCCTTTTCCATTGATTTGCCGGCGAGCGCCTTGTCTTTTGGTAATGAGGACAGGGAGAAAAGCGGGACCCTCGTCCCTCTCAGCTCCCGCAGGACAAGCCGCCTGCAGTAATCTGAATTGTGTTTCGAATCATGCTAACTCGATGGCACACAAAAAAAAAAGCATAGAAAGAAGAGGAACAGAGGGAAGAAATTCTCACAGCACRCTCTCCCCTTCGAACTGAATTTATTCCTCCTAAATGTGTAACATCTGCACAAAACCAAACACAAACCCATCGCTTTTCTTCCCTCATTTTCTCCCTATAGCTCAGTCTGCAATGTGAATGGGAGCTTTGAAATCCAAATTGAAGCAATTTGTACTAAAACCTGTTTAACTTTTAACATGAATGTTTTAGGGGAGAGATCAATTAGAGCACAAAAGTACACATTAATGTATTCTTTACGTCCAGGAAAGTTGTCCCTTTCCTGTTTGCTTTCTATTAATTTTACAGCTTCAGAGARGGAATTCTCGAAATTCTTTTTTTCAGAGGCCTACATAAAAGAAACCATTTCAGTGCATGCGGAAAT
The DNA here is from genome assembly GCF_001266775.1 of Austrofundulus limnaeus. NCBI lineage: Eukaryota > Metazoa > Chordata > Actinopteri > Cyprinodontiformes > Rivulidae > Austrofundulus > Austrofundulus limnaeus. The sequence goes on from NW_013952545.1 coordinate 1,243,607, forward strand.
GTATTTTTCTTTTTGCAAATGGTGTGGATGTGTGTGTGAGAGAGAGTGGCCCTTCTTGTCTGGTGGCCATGCRGCAATGCCTATTTCTGTTCCTTCAGCCACTTTTCTTCCTCTTGAACTATCACTCTCTTGCATTAAATAAAACATCTCCCTTTTTTTCATTTTCTACAGCGAGAAACGCGAGAGAAGGGGAAAAAAAAGCAGCTAATGTTCATAATGATGGTCAAACCAGTGCAGGTCTTTTAACTGAGAGTGAGAGACGGGGAAAATGAGGGAAGGTTATTTCAGAGCAAATTACAACAGTGATGAAACACAGTGCCATTTCCTGCATGGCCCAAGCTGCAAATAGTCCCAGCTACTTTCCATCACATTTAACTCCTTGTATTAGACCTATAATAATAATTGCAAACAAGCCCATCGTTGATGACACGCTGACATTCTGAACGAGCCAATGTGTGAGGCAGAAGAAAAAATCTCGAGGGCACAGCACATCGTAGATATGTCTGTAGATATCTGTAGATGCCCTGCTCTGGCCTTAAGGCTGCAAACACATGAGATACAAAGTGCAGAGGTCATCTTCTGTCTGATGTACATCTCTGTCTTATCAATAATAAGAAACGATGCAACACCCAACAACAAACAAAAAGCAAAAGTTTTATTTGTGCTCATTTGAAACAACTGCTTCTCAGTGCTGCTTCTATTAAAGGAGGCCAAAAAACATAAATATTATCCCACTTTACAGCAAGGCTCCCCTTATAGATGGCTTATAAATTGTTTCTASATAGGCTATTAATTAATCTGTAAACATTTTATAAATCTATAAAAAGTGTTTATTATGCATTAGTTAAGAACAAGAAATCCTGGACAAGAATCCAGTTTCTTGCAAAATAGTGAGCCAAATCTGTTCATGTACATATTACAACTACATAAAGGATTCAAGGAAGTTTTATTGTCATTCAATAATAATAATAAYAAATTACATATTACTAAAGGTGCTATAATAAATATTTCAGACTAGTATTCTATCTTGTAATGCATAATAATGATTCGGAAACACATATTTTACATATAATTTTATACTGTATTACTTACTGCATTATTCATATCCACAATTATCAAAAGGAGCCATTACTGTAAAGTGTAAAACAGTACACTAGTTATAAGGCTTCCTTATGGCACTTATACATGTTTATTAGTTATTAATAACTAATGTACTGTTTTCCACTTTACAATAATGCTTCCTTATGCCATTTATACATATTTATTAGTCATTAATAAATAGTGTACAGTCTTACACTTTACAATAAGGCTCCCTTTGTTAATTGTGGATATGAATAATGCAGTGTGTTTCCAAATCATTATTGTGCTTACTAGTTATTAACCTAGTCTGMAATGTTGARTATAGCACCTTTTAGATGGAACATCAGATTTGGCTCAATATGTGGCAAAAAATGGAGAGTTTTGTTTCTTTCTTGTCCCTAACTAATGCATAATAAARACTTATTAATGATTTATAAAGTGTTYACKGTTRAATTAATAACCTATCTATAAACTATTTATAAGCCATCTATATTGGGAGCCTTATTGCAAAGTGGTACCATTATTGGTGTGTAATCTAAAATAATAATCTGGACAACACTCCTGTCATTGCCCTGATGTCTCTCTGCTTTTGGATTAGTCTTAGCCAATTTACCACTATTATTTTCGTCACTCATCTTTCGGCATTGTACTGTCGTTCTCACTTTTAGATTGTTTTCGGAGTCAGATCAGACTGCCGAGTGTTTTTGATTCTGTTATGCCTCCAGCAAAATTACCCGCTGCAGACAATAAAGACTAAAATAAATTGTTTTTTTTCTCTTTCTGTCCTTGATGCAATTTTACAACACCTTTAAATTCATTCCAAAGCTACAAAGGGGTTGCCAACTATAGACTTATTAGCTTTACTGCCTTCACAAGATTAAAGTCATGCTACAATAGCCATTTTGCATCTAAGCAAACGAATAGTARTTTAAGACACATAATTGAAGTCATTCCGCAGAATCTTCAGAGTTTGTAACTCGTTTAAACAACTTTTGGTGCATCTAAGGYGTCTCTAACTTAAAGCAGCAAAATCTCAAGTTTGCTCTCATTTTCTGTCAGGCTGACCCAAATGCTTTGACAACTCGACTGTTGCCATGGTAGCATCACTCTAATGTTTTTTTTTTCTGTTGTCGAGTAATATATGCATTGCAAGAAATATTCCAAACAGCCTGTGAAGTTGGGAACAGCTTAACAACATTATTCATTATGTACCAACAGTGATTATAATCAGCTATTTTTCAAACAAAGGCGATAAATCTCAGAGAAACGTTGCTCGACTGATTTTTTTTCCTTATTATGTGACTGAGTTACAAGGTGCTACAATGAAAGAAATAAGACACARATGTGTGGCAAATAACCTAAAAGCGCGAGTGATTGGTAAGGCTGAAAATGAGACCTTACAATGAATGATTTTAGGCTGCTGTGATCAGCTAATAAAACCTGAAGCCACAAAAGTTCCAACAATAAACTGATTRTTTTACAACCAAGACAAAGCTGCATGTTTGAGAAGAAAAAAAAAACTCTCAGAGCTTCTGAGCTACAAAAATTGTCACAATACCCTGACATTTTTGCCTGGCCTCATTGCCGCTTTGCTTTTGCTCTGTATGGATTACATCCCCTTGGTTTCAGTGTGAGAAAATGTCTTTCTATTTCAAATGGATGGAAACTTCACTGCAGCCAGAGGAGATGCACATTTTATCAGCCTTTTTTCTATTTTGTCCTTTCAGCTTCATAAAATATTCAGCAGAAAAGTTGCCGAAACCAAAAACCACAGAGAAGCAAGTTGAAAAAGTTGTTTTGACATGATCAGTTTTGTAAATGATGTTAATAAAAATAAAGGATGGACTYTAATGGTTAAATCTACCAGATAACTTCTCGATTGGAAATACATCAGTTTGGAAAGTAGGTCAAGTTGTCATTTTTCTCAACATGCTCAAGTCAAACTCTGGATTGGATAAAAAGATAAAAAGGTAGCACTTTCAAATAAGACGCAGAGGAGAGGACATAGAAATCCCCGTGGGGACGATACATTTCCAGCTGACTTGCTTATTTTTACACCGCACTGTGGAAACAAAATGTAAACTCAGCAACGCGATCATGTGACCAGAGTCAGAATGTTGTGCTTCATTCAGGCTCAGCTGTGTTTTACTGTGATTTTGGTGTATAAAATGTTAATCAGTTATAAAAAAAAAAAAAAGCAATTACTACAAACATTGCCTAATGTTCTGTTGGACAGGTCTCTCTGCAATCTGAAACCACAAACTTTACTGAGGTTTGATCTGCTTCTCCGTATGTGAGGAACCAGTTCAGACAGTCACCTTCAAATAACAGCATGGGGGGGTAAAACAAGTGAAGGAAGTGAACACTCCACCACCCCCAGGACAGCATTTAGACCACAGGCCTTCTCTGGTTATACCTCCAACCCTTGTCCCCAAGGCTCTTCAGAACAAATCTAAGCGCTCTCACTCCAACACTTGCAGATAAATAAAACCTGCCAAAATGGCAGAGCTTTCATAAGCCAAACATGAAGAACAACAGCACACACAAACCATGGATTTCAAAGGGAGGGAGAGGAAAAAAAACCAGAAGCCCCTCCAGAATAGGAGCGCGTGGCATCTGTTGATCCTGGCATCTCTCTTCTCTTCATCTCTAAGCCAAGACTGATGATCCATTCGAGTGTGTGTGTGTGTGTGTGTGTGTGTGTGTGTTTGAGAATAAATGTGTGTGTATGATGGTGCAGAAGAGAAGGAGGACGGCTATGTGCTAACATGTGCAATGTGCATTGACCCCACTTGGCCCCCATATGTCGCTGAAACAAGAAGGATGGCGGGTTACAAATCGGCCCCTCTTGTGTTCACCTGTTCTSTCGTCCTCTACGCTTCCTCTTCACCAGAGCTTCCAGCTTAAAGAAAACACATCTGTTGGACTRCTTGGCATTACAGTACAGCTCTGTGCACAACTGAAGTACATCTCTGGATATCTGTAAGCTTGGTTCTCTGTAAACGTGAAGTTACCAATAAAATGATGTAGTTTCCTGTTACAAATTGTTTAATTAATTTGAATTAATGTGTTCATGGATGCACTCCATCTATAATGCTTTAGCTCTGGTCTGATTGCAGAGAGGAAACAAGTTTTGAGTAATTGCAAACAGCTCGTTGGAATGTGCAGATATTTTACTGTATGTTTGAGTGGGAGCATTGCCACCGACATCCTAGAGWAGTAGTCCTTGTGTGTTAAAAAATAAATTAATTAAAATGGGAAGCGAAAAGCACGATGGCATGCCAGGACCTGGACATCATRTCCATGGAGTAGCTTGTGCATTTAGATGCCAAGTCTGTGGGAAACCTTTGAATRGCTTAATGGTGTTTTGCAGCACAGGACTAAAGAACCTCCTGGCTTGCTTGCCATTGTACAGGTCTAAACCTATTTTRCCATTTCTAATTGTGTGCAAAACCAAGTTACTCTCTTTTGTGTCCAAGATGTGATTGGATGCTAATGTTTCAGAATGAGAACGAGCTATCATCAAGTAAATAAAATACTGAGGGCAGTACAATAATTCAAGGTAATGTGTTTTATACACCATTAAACAAGCATTAATAACACATTTCGTCTCGTAAACATTTGGTGGTAGAAAGCATTTAAGCAACCACAGCCCACCCACGGCTCYCAGGGCTGCAGATACACAGCTGCTGCATGATTTATCAACCATCAAACAGTAGCCCTTTAACAGTCATGTTCTTCCTCTATAATGCATGCTTTTCACCTTAAAAGCGGACATTTTTATAACTTATAGCAACTTGCAGCAGCAGCAGGATCCTTCTCCAAGATGAATCTGATYCACGTGTGGCAGCGTGTGCACACCCCACATCGATGTTCAATCATTCCTCAACTGTGTCTGAGATGATTGGTTGCACCTCCGTACCGCACAGAGCCCACAGGTTTACAAATTTACAGAGCTGAAACGCGAGACGAGAGACCCACTTTGGGCTGGGTCTGGTTAGTGCGATGTTGAGCCCTTTGTGTTTGTGTGCTGYGCGCTTCCTGCGGGGCTGTCCGTCTGCTGTCTGCCTGGACTGGATATGGCGGGGCTTGATGTGGGAAGCCAACCATGACCAGCTGGGCTCTCCCTGCCCACAAGGAGCTCAGGAGAAGGAAAGGTGCAGCCTGYCTGCATCTGCAGGTTGTTAACCTCATATCTCATTGCACTGACACATCAATTATTGTTATTAAGGGGCCTGAGTAATTTATTTATATACTGATTTCCCACCAGACTAAAGCAGGACTAATTGAGCCAGGTGTGAGTGTTTGTCTCTGCTCAYGCTAGATGTGCTGAGGGAAATCAGAGAAAATGGTGAGAATGGGGCACACAGCTAATAAGACATGAGACATCCTGTGGTATAGGGAGAATTTGGGGCGGGGGGTGCTTTAAAATATGCAATAAGATTTAATATGTTGTATATTTACTCTTCCCTGAGGATAACAGAAACATAGTGACACTAGCTGCATTTCCATTGCAAATGTGCGCAAAACTTTGTCGATATTCTGTTAATGTCGAAAAACACAGTTTCGCAACTGTGATGTTTCCATTAAGTAAGAAATGCTATTAAAGTCACGCGTGAATACGTTTGTTCTCGTGATAAGTCATTACAAACATGGTGGCAATGGATGTAAACACATAGCACATTGCTACCACGACACTAGCGCTCATCATCAGAGGAGACGACGGCGTCTTTTATCGAGGCTTTCCAGTGACAAGTCCCTACTTGGGAGTGGCTACGTATGCTGTTTTTGGGAAATCGTAGTTGGTGAGTTTACTATTTTATACTACTTCTGTGATATTACTACTATTTCTACTTCTTGTTGTCTTCGTCATTGTCTTTTTCGCCAGTAGAAACAGCCAGTTGTTGATCATGTGACTCCTGTGATGCGACAAAAGTGTTTCCATTGCAGTTTTGCGAAAAACACCTATTTCGATATGGCTGAAAAACCACCTCATACAGCGCAAAAACATTTTGTCGANTATATTTACTCTTCCCTGAGGACAACAGAAACATAGTGGCACTAGCTGCATTTCCATTGCAAATGTGCGCAAAACTTTGTCGATATTCTGTTAAGGTCGAAAAAACACAGTTTCGCAACTGTGATGTTTCCATTAATTAAGAAATGCTATTAAAGTCACGCATAAATACATTTGTTCTCACGATAAGTCGTTACAAACATGGTGGCAATGGATGTAAACACATAGCATGTTGCTACCATGACACTAGCGCTCATCATCAGAGGAGACGACGGTGTCTTTTATTGAGGCTTTCCAGTGACAAGTCCCTACTTGGGAGTGGCTACGCATGCTGTTTTTGGGAAATTGTAGTTGGTGAGTTTACTATTTTATACTACTACTGTGATATTACTACTATTTCTACTTCCTGTTGTCTTTGTCATCGTCTTTTTCGCCAGTAGAAACAGCCAGTTGTTGATCATGTGACTCCTGTGATGCGACAAAAGTGTTTCCATTGCAGTTTTGCAAAAAACACCTATTTCGATATGGCTGAAAAACCACCTCATACAGCGCAAAAACATTTTGTCGAAAAACGTATTATTTTTTCGAAATTGACGTGTTTCCATTGAGCAAATTTATTTTYGAAATTCTAATTTGCGCATTTTCATGGTCAATGGAAACGCAGCTACTGTCAGGTTTTGTTATGCAAATTATGTTGAAAAAGTCACGAGATTTCCACACGGAATTTTCTAATTGCAGGAATTTGATGTATAAAGTGTGGAAATAATGTTCAGTCACTCTCTAAAATGTCCAGCTTTATTATTTAAGTTCAATTTGATTTAGACCATAACATGCTCCAAATGTTTGACAGTGSTTTTGGTGGAATTAACATCTTGCATTCTTTGCTAGTTTTTTAGCGCAACAGAAGCACAGAAGAACACGCTGAGAGAAAACAGTCACCTCTGCCAGCGAGCTGCTGGGTATCAGTCTGAATAATCCAGAACAAATCAGACWGAGATCTGTGGTGAAAAGATTCCAGCTGATCCAAAGCATCCAGATCATACTGCCTTCAAACTGTTACCCTCAGATAAGAAGTATTGATACTCTACAGGTCCTGATGCTGCTACAAAAGAAATGGGACAAAACAGTCCTTCATACCAGCAGTAATTAGTTTTTTAAGCAAATATTTTAAAGATCAATACTTTTTATTACCTTCATTTTTCTGCTCAGTGGGCCTGAGCAGAAGGAACTACATGTTCCTTTTTAAGAGATGTTCTTTTTGTTTGCTTGAAAAGTTATTATTGTACTACTTTCTGTGATCACTCAACATAGATGACCTCTATGAAAGACTAGTACCATGGCCTGAAGTTTTGGGTTCTGGGGGTGGCTTGACTGAAATAAAACTGTGTTTTAAGGGTCGGGCAAAATCTTTTCATGTGCAATTAATTGTCAGAAAAAAAATATTGATTGTTTTTATTTTTTTTTGGCACTTGATGATTAATATGAATAATGCCACCAGGCAGACTGTCTGGGTGGGGGTGAGACTACATGGACTGAGGTGTTTTTCATGAATCTGTCCATTTTTCACTGCCTCCCACTGCAACGTAGTTCAGCTATGAAAAACATAAAAAAGTTCTGTAATTTATTTATTATAACTCCAGTTTTACTTGGCATATCAACACAATTTAACATTTGATGTATAGCCTGAAATCTATACTTTCACGAAAATTTGGAACAGATTTTTAGAGAGCAAATCTTTCCTACTGGAGTGATTTAAATTGGTCATGAGACTAGGACATGCTAGCCTGGCCCTTCTTACAGTTCCACTCAATTCTAGTTTCCCTTCACTGTTCCATCTGGGATCTCTCCCATAGACAAGGATTTCTTCAGGAGCATTTCATTCGGGCCAATTAGAGAACAGAACATCGATTTTCTGTGAAGGTCTGTTTGCAGTTTATTTTACCTGGGCCAATCAGCAAACAGAAGGAGGAGTTTTGAACGATGTTGATTTTCTGTGCAGTGTCTGCTAGTTTAGCAATGGCCGTGGAGGAAGTGAATGAAACCAGTCCGTGTTGAAAAGGCTTCCAAATTAAATTAAATTTGTCTGACAAAGCAGCAGCTCTCATTTACAGTCGTCTCTTTCAACTCGGTACATTTCTCCTCTCAGTAGGGTTGTTTACAATGCACGTGATTTCCGGTTAGCTTCTTAGCTTAGCCTCCTTCACAGTGACATACGTCGCGGCTAACCGATTCAATCATTTTAAACTTCAGCAGAGGCCCCGCCTCCAGCAAGAAATGCTTCTCTATAGCAGAGAGTCCAGACCCTCGTACGTAGCAAAGTGAAGGACAAGGGTCTGGTTTTTACCAGGCTAAGGCATCCAGGGATTCAGGGGATTAATTGTCATATTGATCATTATTGGCTAAATTAATCGTGTTTAATTTACTTGACAATACCGCACAACCATAGTTTTTATTTTTKCTTGTCTTTACAGATGAAAAGTTTTCATAACTCGATACTTGTGATCTTTGTGGGCTGGTTTGACCAAATRTTGGGCCAAAATGTTTGACGCTGTGGTGGCATCATTCTTCACAATCTGCCTTTTAGAGCGGACATTGACCAAATCAGACGACAGTTTAGARTCTAATAAGCAAAGCTAAGACGTTTAACCTGGTTGGCTTTATTTTAAAATGTAGCTTGGACTCCCATATAGCCCGTGGTGACTGTCCTGTGACAGTGGATACAAAAATTTTTATCTCATGACCACATGGGAGAAATAACGTGGCTACAAGATTTTTTTAAATATTTTTTTATTCAACGTCACCAGCTTCAACCTATATGAATTTAGGTGTCTAAAACATTAGCTGACTCTAGCTAGCTGACTCAAATAGCTGTTAGCACCAGCCATCAATTCACATTGTAATTATTTTGATCCAGATTTTGGATTGGTCTTTTGAACTTAACGAGGTCGTAGCTCTAATTTTATGATTTTTATTTTTTGTGTGCAGAGCAGAAAACATAACTCATTGGGTCAAACTGATCAGTTTGTTTATTAGCTGTGTTTATTAYAACTTGACTTGATCCAAATTTGGCCCACTGTTTACAAAATGGTTCTTTATAACTCAGCACAGTTCTTAATGTATACTATGTTTTATAATTTTTTTTAAAAAATTAATGTGTTCACTTGCTGAGAGAAAATTATGGAGACAATTTCTATTCTATTCTATTCTATCTCGACCTTGGGGTTTGAGAAAAGAACACCAAAATAAAAACACTCACCTGACTGACTGCAGTGCTTCAACCAGTACTAAAACATATCCCCCTCCACACACACACACACACACACACACACACACACACACACACGCCCCTCCATTCCTCTCCGAAATGCGTCGTGCGCGTGGGGATGCCGTCCCATTCAAGTCACGTAGTAAAGGAATGTTCACGGAGGACCGGGGATGGGGGTCTATTCCCCTCGCCCCCATACCCCTCTCTATAAACACCTCTACATGCATCACTCGRTGTTTACACTGAACCACGAGGTTTAGATGAACCCTGCTCCGGGCTGACCTGCACGCGCTCGTGCGCACGAGCAAACAGCATCTTTTATCTTTCGCATCAAGCAAACGTATAGAGGCACAGCAGACACGCGTGATTCACATGCAGGTACAGACACCCGCCCTCCTCCTCATCATCATCATCATCATCATTAGTATCTGTTTCCCCCCCCCCCCCCCCAACAAGCATTAAAAATTAAAAGGCAAAGATTGAGGCGCAGCGGCGACAAGGAGCGTCATCACATCACTCAGAAACTTACCTTTAGACAGCAGAACCAGGATCAAACCAGCAAATGCGTTCCGCAAACCAGGGCAGCCCATGATGGAGTTCTGATTGATTTTTCTGCTTGTTTTGTTTGCAGCCTGACAGAAAACGGTATATCCTCCTCTCTGATGGAGTCGCTGCAGGAAATCTGTTTATTACAAAAAAGTGGACGAATGTCAACAGCAGTAACTCTCCTGCACGTGAGCGGATGACATCAGYCTTGACTTTTCCTTTTGATTAATCCCGGCTGTAATCTTCCCCGACGCAGACTCTCTCTCAATCAAATATTAAAGCAGAAAAAAAATATATGTATATATTCCAGACACTTAGTTTGTCTTTCAGAAGATTTTTTTTCTGACAATGCATAAATAGCAGTGTTAGAAATTAAACCGTCCAAAGTTCATCAGATATGATCATATTTCTTGTCTTGGAGCATGTTGTGGGGTCTGTGCGTCCTGACCAAAAAAAAGACCCTGCCGTATGTCTCTGTTGGTATGCAGCGCGTCTCTCCGCTCCGCTCTCCGTGCGTCGCAGAGAGCAGCACTAAATGCGAGGCGCACAGGAAGGGACATGATTGACAGGCCAAGGAGAGCCCCCTCTCTTCCAATCACCGGCCCCAAGGAAGGAGGCGGGACGTGCGGTTGCGCGGATGTCCCGCACCGAGGGGCAGAGCGAGGAGCCTCGCCGGCCAATGGGAAGCGCGCTGTGGGCGGAGCGGGGAGAGCCAGGCGAAGCACGGCGCGGTGATAATGCAATGTGATTTATTGCCAGTTTGGTGTTGCTGCAGCACTCAGAGAGGGTAGTCCACTGGGGGGACAGGCAGACGGAATAACTACAGGGACAGAGGTGGAGGATGAGTGAGGAGCAGGTGGAGCCACACRCTGGCTGCGGTGCTGCTGATGGCAAACAAAAGTGTAAAAGGAAGGAGTTCACTCAGATGCTGGGAAGCAGCATTTAAAGCCACACCAGACACGGATCCAGTTTGTTCCATTTTAAGAAAAATAAACTCAGAAAGGTCACTGAAATAACTTGAACCTGATTAAAAAATATTTTAAGAAAAATATTTTCAAAAATCACCAATTAAAATTAGAAATTGCTTTTGAATTGTGCTTCATCAACAAATTAAATAATAATAATAATAATAATAATAATAATAATAATAATAATTAAACTGCCCTCAACAAGAAGCGTTATACCCTTAGAAAAGACTGAAAACAATTTGACTAGAGTCATGTTAAACTAAGGTGTGTCCTGTGTCTTCAGTCTTGTAATCAGTCAGCTGACAGAAGTAGTCACAGCTGTTCTTCTTCTTCTTCTTCTTGTGTGTTGTTTCATGCTGGTTGGCAAACAACGGAAGGTTTGCATTACCGCCATCTACTGATATGGAGTGTGGATCAAAATACTTTTCTTTTATGTTGCTTATATTCTATTTTCTAATTTTGTTTTTCTAAAAAAAAACTTAACACAATTCATATACATTTACTTCTGGTTTCTTTTTGTAATATATTTATTATATTAAATGTTTCTTTGATTTTTCTTAATTCTTCTATCATCCATCTTCTGTGTTGTTCGTATTCCCTGCTACTAAAATGACATGTTCTATAGTTTCTTCTTGCCCACAGTGCTCACATTGACCTGTATCATGTTTTTGGATTTTGTATAACGTATTGTTCAGAGCCGTGTGTCCAAATCTAAGTCTGCTTATTAATCTTTGTTCTTTTCTGTTCCTTCCTCCTGTTCTCATTTCTCCCACTTGTCTCAGAATCCTATAAAACCATCTTGCTTTGTYATCTTCTTCCCGTTATTTTTGCCATTGCTCCTTCAGTTTTTGTTTGACAATAGATCCTACTTTTGATTTACTTWTTGATATTGTGAGGCTAATTTGATCATTTGTTGCTTGTTTTGCTAGTCACAGCTGTTTGGTATCCACACTGATTATGGACCACAGGAAGTTAAGGAGAGAGTTATAAGATCATCTTTAAGCAGCTATCATTGATATCCACCCTATGGTAGGTGGTGGTAAATGCACCTTAAGTTGGTTTGCCATCCGCCAATAAAATCTAAAAGAAGAAGATCATCTTTAAGCAGCTTGATGTTCCTGTGACTGCAGCTCACGTATTATTTAGAAGTTTATGGTCCACGGGACTGTAGCCAACCTCCCTGGATGTGGCCACGAAGGAAAAACTGATGACAAACTGAAGCGACAGATAATACTAATGGTAGCCAAAGAGCCCAGAAGAACTTCCAACGAGATTAGAGGTGAACTCCAAGGTCAAGGTACATCAGTGTCAGATCGCACCATCYGTCACTGTTTGAGCCAACATGGATTTAATGGAAGCTGACCGAAGAGGACACCACTGTTAAAAGCAAATCACGAAAAAAGCAGGAGTGGACTTTGCCTGAATGCACATTGACAAAGCTCCTGAAGAAAAAAAAAAAAGGAAAAAGCTTGTAAAAATAAAAAACATTGCCAAGGTTTGGTTACATTATGGAGCTGCATTGCTGCAAACTGAGTGTTTCAAATCTGAGCAGGGTACAATAAAATCTCAAGACTATCAAGGTGTTTTGGTACAAAATGTGCTGCCCATTGTCAGAAAACTTAAGTCTTAGTCATATATTCACACATCTAAAAACACCTAAAGACTCAGAACAAAACATTGGGCTCTAAAGTGACCTTCTGAGCCTTGATCTAAATCCTTTTGATCATCTGTAGGCAGAGATGTACGGAAGCGTGTTGCTATCAGGCAGGAAAAAAAAAATCCAAGCGCTATCACGTTATAACGTGATA
>NW_013952545.1:1257290-1269088 GCF_001266775.1 Austrofundulus limnaeus
TGGGTGGACTGAGTTGTGTCTGCAACCATCTGATTATACTGTTAACCTAATGGTACCTAACATAAACCCATTTAGGTAGACACCTTCAATTTATGCAGAAATAGGCTACTAATGAGCCATTTGTAGGCACGTTAGTCCCTTTGTCTCTGGACTGCATCTGCCACTAATTACGTAAAAGGCAGTTGCTTTTAGTAAGAGGCCACCGCAAGCAAGTAATCTTGTTTAAAAGCTTGAGGCCAACAACAGAGAGGAGGCTGTCAGTTACAGAAAAGTTTGACTCACAAATAAAAGCCCACACTACAAACAATTGATAGTTCATTACATTTAAAAAGTGTTTTCTTTTTTTTCCTTCTACAGTGAGTTTTGTTCCATTTTTTCAATCGATGTAAAACGATTTCATCCAWATTGGTTTGTTGTTTCATTTTCATATTTGACTGCTGCATTGTTTTTATTCCCAGACGCTTTATAACTGCTGAGTTCATAAGTAATACAGCAATGCCAGCTGATTTAGGATCGACAGACAAAATTAGAACAAATGCAGTTGGAGATAAACAAATCACACGTTTGGCTCGTAGCAAGGATAGAGTGGCTTACAAATTAAAGAAACTCCAGACTGATTAGTAGATGGTGAACATCATGTTTTAGTCAGAGTAACTGATTTGTTAGGAATTATTTTATTTTTAATAAAAGACCTTGCATTTTTTTGAGGAAATGCATATTACCCGCTGACTTTCGTGTCCAAGCATAAGAATAAATGTTGATGTGAAAAAACTTGCAGTTTGTTCAAACATTAAAAATAACATTTTACACATTTCATTCCTTATCACACAATGTTACAGTCAGAATACATGTATGTGTTGTGAATAAAGCTCAGTTACTACATGAACTTCTTGCTCAATATCTGTGAAATTGATTGACATATCTCCATTTTTGTTGGCTACTTTTGTTTATCTGTGGTGGTCTTGAATTACATTAACTTCAAAAAGTAAATCAATTGTAGAAGTACATCCTATTACCTTTTGAAAGTTTCATGAAAATTTGCCCAGTGGTTCATGAGATATTTTGCTAACAGGCAGACGTATTTAAGGGCAAAAACAATATGGTCCCCTTTCAGCAGCAGTTCTGTCTCAGAAAATAAAATCAGAAGTTATTTCATGTATTTCCATCAATCAAACATACATACTGCATGGTATAACCAAAACAATGAACTTTCTGTAATTATATTTGGATGAAATCAACAAAAGAAACAGTGAAAACAACATTATGAAGATGACAAATAACAGAACAAAGAGTGCAGTTCTCTGGCCAGAGGGAAACCCTTCTAAAATGGGCTTACACACACCACTTACTGTTTGCTATTGTTTGAACAAAACAATTAAGTCAAGCAGAGTATGGTACACTGTTCCTCCAATCAGCGCGTCCTCCTCGTTGTTTGTGAGGGGAGTTCAGTGTTCCCACTGAAACGCTGCGAGGCACTTATTGTACAGCCTCCACTCTAACATGAAGCCTAACATGAGCCTTTGTGTGGCTAAAATCTCTGATCCAAACCAAACATAGGATGTTTGCGCTCAGAAACTTTGCTAACGACGTTAATTTATCAGGGATCTAACCGGGTTCTGTTCTACTTCCAGCTGTTTGTACACCTGCCATACATTTCAGTTTGCTTGTGAATTTTTTTTGCCAGTTATAAGTAGAAACACCTGAGAAAATGTTGACATAAATTTGCATTTTGACTCAGATTTTACGAAGCCAATTACCCTCAGACCTCAGCGGCTCTCATCGAGTTGTGTGACAACCTGAGCCTTGTGAGAGGCAGCAAGCAAGCCTGCGTCGAAGTTAGGAAAGACTGACTTTGAGTAGTGAGAGGAGAATATGTTGAAGCTCTGGTTATTCGGTGCAAAAACACATGTAATATTTCATAAAGTTCCAGACGTTGTTGCTGAGGTTACCAGCGGTGAGAAGCTAATGATTAGTTCTGCTCCTTTCCCAAACTGACTGTATGTGAACAAAAAGGCTTCATCAGGAGTGGATAGTCAAGTACATGTGCACATGTGGATGAGAATTTAAGTGTTGATCACCTTCATTCAGGATTCATTTATTGTCATATAAGGTTAACATGAGTCAACAATGCAATGAAATTCTTACGATGAGAAAAAAATCATTTGACTTGCTAAAAAGAATAAAAATAAAGACAATACAGACTACAAAATTCACAGTTTGCAGTAAATGCACAAAGAGTAAATAAAAAATAGGGTAATATACAGTATAAAATGAAAATGATGAACAGCAAATAATAACAGAACAGCAAAGAAAACAACAACATTTAGGTAACAGAAAAAACAGAACACTGCAGGCAGGGTACACAACATAAACATACGGTACTTCACCGATGATAGTAGTGGTTATGATATCAGTGTATTCTAGAATATGTGTACTGCACATTGCATGTAATGCACAGTTTGTGTAGCAGGTTATTGAATAGGTAASAGTAACAAGAGTCAGTCCAATTGAAAGGATGGACAACTGATGGACTGAACTTGGTGTCTTAGATGTGGGTTCATGCAGTCCTGTTGTTGGGAGTTCAGTAATCTGATAGMTTGTGGAAAACTGTCTCTGAGTCGTTTTGTACGTGCTGGCAGGCTCCTGTCTGCCAGAGGGAAGCAGACAAAAAAGTCTCTGCGCTGGGTGGGTGCGGTCTTCAATAATGCTGCGTGTTTTACGCAGGCACCGGCTGTGGTAAATGTTCTGGATGGTGGGGAGACTGTTACCATTGATGTCTTCAGCTGTTCGCACTACCCTCTGTAGTGCTTTCCGGCTTTGACTGGTGCAGTTCTCATACCACACTGTGATGCTGCTTGTCAGCAGGCTCTCAATAGTTCACCTGTAGGTTTGTGAGGATGCATGTGTTCATACCAAACTTCCTCAATGACCTTACAAAGTAGAGTCTTTGTCTGTTTTTTTCTGACCACGGTGTTTGCATATAATGTCCAAGTTAAATCCTCAGTGATGTGAATGCCAAGGAACTTAAAGATGCTGATCTGCTCCACCTCACAGTTGTTTATAAAGATGGGGAATGCTGGCCTCCTTGCTGTCTCCTGAAGTCCACTATCATCTCCTTAGTTTTGCTGACTTTCAGTGACAGGTTATTTTCCTGACACCAGCTGGTCAGTGATTCCACCTCATCTCTGTTGAGGCGCGCTTGTCATTGTCAGCGATGAGGCCCAAAATGGTGGTGTCATCAGCAAACTTGAAGAGGACGTTTGAGTTGTGCCTGGCGGCACAGTCGTGTGTGAAGAGGGAGAACAGCAGTGGACTGAGGACACATCCCTGAGGTGTACCGGTGCAGAGGACCAGTGTGGAAGAGAGGTGGCCTCCGATTCTTACTGCCTGTGGTTTGTTGGTGAGGAAGTCCAATGTCCAGCAGCAGAATACATCACCTCTGTATTGTACATGCATTTCATTTAGACTTTTAATGTTGGCTGTCTGAGCTCTCCTCATAGAAAACAACTGAGCAACATTTGTATTTGAAAATAATTAAATTCTTCTGACCATTTTTCTAAGTTAAAATTCTACCAGCTTGCTTCAAGACCCTTTAAGTATCACAGCTGTTAGTTTGTTTCTTCAGCGTTCACTTTTCAAGGACCTGCATTGTGACAGCTGGAACACTCTCCATTGGAAATTGTTCACACCCAAAATTGAAGGCCACGCCCCCAAGTCTTCACTTTGATAGAAGACAAGGAAGTTTTCTTTGGAAGGAAGGTGAAGGAAACTCATCTGACAACCAAGGTGGATCAAGGCCCACAAAGTTCTTTGTGGTTGCAGGTGGCAGGAAGTTCCTTACCAGCACCACAGGTCAGGCAGCTCTGAAGCAGGACGACTTCTCTGAGGACCAACATGGTGGTGAAGTTCTTTACCGGAACTGAGTTCACTCACCTGGCTGTATCTGCAGCTGTTGGACCAAGTCTGGCATTTTGACTTTTATTGAGCCACCAAGCTCAGTTTTTGTTGTTTTATTTACTGGGACTTCGGACAGAGATTAAAAACCCAGAGCGGAGTTTATTTTTGGGGGCTTTTTTTGGAACTGAACTAAATACAAGCCATGGTTTATCTAAGTTAACACAAAAATTATTTGCTGTGATAATTGATTTTTCACCGTTGTGCAACAATACACTTGRGTTTTTTGAAATGGTAATTTTGGGTTTGATTCATTTACTTGCATCCTTTGCGAGGTTTTTGTGTTTTCAAGAATAAAAATCTTATATGTCAGGAAGGAGACATGACTGGCACTCCAGACCTTGAGTTCATGAAATTGTCACAGTATGTGTTTGAATTGTTTGCTCATTCTCTGCAGAAAATAAAGCATATAATATTGTAATTCAGTCTGAAACTGCATCAACTTGTTTAAAAGCTATGGGTTTTTTTTTTCTGAAAGAGCACGGTGGATGTAAAAGTTTGAGGTGGGCATTTTTGCATGAATCCAAAAAAATATATATGCAATACTAAATAAATGTGTTTGTAGATCTGTTTACCAAGACTATCAAATAGTTTTTGATTTATTAATCATTAATCAAGACTGTTCATTTCTGGCTACATTTTATTAACAATACTTCAATTTTTGTCCGGTAAATGATTCTAATCATTTTATGAGACGTGCTTCATGACCTGGAACAAAATATATTACACAAAACTGGRGAAAAAATCATCTTCTAGTTTAATTTAGTTTTGGCACAGATTCCACACATTCATTTACCTTTTCTGCTGCTTTAAATTATAGGTGGAGCTTGTTTACCCAAAYAATGGATAACCTTTGTTTGCAAAAAAGAAGACAAATTATTTTTGCAGTGATTATAATATATGTCATCAGTGAAGGGCTAAGAACAATATAAAAAGACAAAGGAGAGTCATTATCTCATTTTTTTTGTTCTAATTTATCAGTATAATCAACTCTTATGTCGTCAAATTTCAATTGAGATACCGTATACCACTAATCTATTATTTCTTAATTTGTTATCTGAGCATCTCATTTTCTCCCTTGAGGGCCACACTGCAGAGATGAACACGAGCACTCATATTAACCCCGCATCAATGTGCAGCATTGCAATGAGCAGCGAGMTGGAATTAAGGGTCTCCTGCAGAGCTGAAGAGCACGCAGCGACTGAAGAAACTCCCTAAGATGACTTCAAAGATGCATAGTAGACTCTTATTTTCAGACTAAATATTGAAGGTAGATGCATTTTATGAAGTGGGCAAAAAGATGTGAGCATTGGCTGCACACCACCTGCTGTGGTTCAGAAGATGAGAAATGACAAAGACGTGTTATTGGTCAGAACCTGAAAATAGTGTGATATAATATGACACAGCAAATTAACATACTCAGTGTAAGTGTTGGTAATAACTCACATCACATCTACTATACCATCATTTTAGCTCAATATCTGTAAAACTGACAGAGTTATAACCATCGGTTTATGTAGATTAGCTGTAGCGGCCATCTTGACTTGGATAAACTATAAAAATTAGTCAGTTGTAGAGTAGATGTACATCTAATGATCACTTCAGAAGTTTCATTAAAATTAATTCAGTTCATTAAATATTTTCATAGCTTGCACACACGTGTACTTGCATCAAACTGAGGACTTTGTATTGACTTCCATTCATTTTTGTAAATGCATTTATGCCTAACCCAGACATTTTCCCTAACCATTACCAGTCCATACCTAACCCTACCCTTAACCAAAACATACCTCTAAACCTAACTAGCAGAGCACAGGAGAGCTAAACACACACACACACCCCCCACCCCCCACCCCCCCACACACACACACACAAATATTGTTTGCAATTTTTAGGGTTAGAAGTAACTGTATATTTGATAAGTAATTTAAAACATTGACAGATATCAAGTCATTTAGGAAACATGAGGAGGGGTAATGGTCTCAGTATGGTTTAAGATTTAGGGTAGATAATGCAACAGACATCTTCTGGGACATCTTCTGAGGGATAATCAGACTGTAAAAAGGCAGAAACAACCAGTTATTCACAGAGGAGTAGGGTAGTTTTATGCACATAGAGAGCACCCCATCTCCTTCAAGGTAACACTAATTAGTGCTGTGATATCAGAGACCTGACCTTTTGCAGGTTTTCTTCTTCCTTCAGCTCCTAATTTTGTTCTAAGTGAAGATTTTCTTATATAAATAACTTCAGTGACCAAAAACGGCAACTAACTTCTGAATCAATAATTCCGCTCATTTTTCAGAAATGTAACTCTGTCACTATTTGCGTGTCTCATTATTTCTGTGACCGTTTTCTGGTGGTTATTCTGGAACAGAGTTAACAGTCTGCCTGGTGTTGTCATGGTGTGGCTGAAGAGAACTAATAGGTTTCTCTGAATTTTCTCCAGCAGTCCCGCTGTGAGCGCTTGGACTCAGGGAATTTGTGTTTTTTGTACAGCTCAGCCCAACCTACATGTAGACTGCAGCAGTCTGCAAAGGTTTGGGCACCCCCGGTGGAAATTTGTTACCATGACTCAGAAGTACTGCAAACTTTTCACCTTCCAGTCAGGAAATGGTGGCAAAGATTTGTGATCCAGACAGTTGGTGGGTGAAAATATCGGGGTGGGTGTCTCCATCAAAGTATCGATACAAAAATGTGCATCGGTGTCAGATCTATGCTAGCGTGATGAGATCAGTTATTTTTGTTTACACTTCATTTGCACTACTGACTTTATTTTTCGCAAATAAAGTGAAAAATAACATTGTACTGCAGTGTCTCCAAAATGTTCAGAGTTAATCATTAGTTAATTTTTTTTGTCAATACTTTTTTTCACTAGAGACCTTTTTCTTTAACTACTGTTTAGTAGAAACGAGTAGGGGATTATTTTTATATTAGTTATTTAATACAAAATATTTTTTTGCCTAAAAATCTTTGTCCTGTGTTTTATCATGATCATCCAACTAAAGGCAAAAATCACAAAATTATTCAATGAACACGACACATATTTGTATTGGAATCTGCCACACAAACTCTGCATTTACTTGGTATCAGATCAATACCAAAATTCCCAGTATAGCACACCCCTTAAAATACAAATTTTGATAAAAATCAAATGTAACTATTTCTGAATAACCTCAGCAATTATGATCCTATAATTTACACATTTAGTACTGTTCTTATTTGTAACAATGGAAAACCATTACCAGGACAAAATTTTAGGTTCCGATCCTCTTATTTTGAAAAATAACTGACTTTTAACCATTTTGGCCAACCCTTGAAAACAATGTCAAGCATAATTGTTAATTATTGCATAATTGTATGCAATATTGCAAGATGTCAGACACGGAGTATGTTGTGAATGACTCAGCTACCACCACATCAAAATTTAGCTCTATCTCTACGAAGATGAATAAGGTATAACTAAATTAGTGTTAATTTTATGGTCACTTGGTTGTGGCAGACATCTTGAATTAGGTTATTTTCGACAGTTATTCAGTTGTAGAGTTACATCCAACATTGGGCTGTGTGGTATGTACAAAAGATGATAGTAACAATATGAAGTTGGCCAGTGGTAGAAATTTACCCTCTTCTGTCCTGTTGTCAGTTACRTCATCGCACATGTGTCAACAGGGCTGCGAGTGCAGAGACAACAGGAGGAGTTTGAAATATAATGAAGAAGTATAGCATTTCAAAACATGTATAGAGAGAATAAATCCTCAAAATTTCCCCCTCCTGCTGTAGAAAAATTATATCATGCTGTCATGTCGCAGGATCCTCCCTCCCTTCCGCTGAACGTCGCGCAGAGTGAAGCATTAACAACCGTAGTTTTCGGATTTGTCGGAGAAAAAAACTTTTTTTTTTTTTTTTGTGTATCCTTACCCACAGAGATGATCAGGGGTGGGGCGGCTGTGGCAGAGTGGTTAGGGGAGTCATCTTGGAACCGGAAGGTCACCGGTTCAATCCCCCATCCATTTGTCTTAGTTGTCCTGTCCTTGGGCAAGACACTTCACCCCAATGCCTCTGATGTGTGTCCCATCAGTGTATGAATGTGATTGGCACTGATTAGTCTCCACAAATGATTGTACATGTTAGCTTTGTAGAGCCCTAATAGAGTGCTGTGTGAATGGGTAAATGAGGACACAGATTGTAGTGTGAAGCGCTTTGAGTGTCCTGGATGGATTCAAAAGCGCTATAAAAGTACAGTCCATTTACCATAAAAAAGATGTGGACATTCATTCAGTCATAAATTCATCTTACTAATGTAACATGCTTCTGCTCTGAGAGCGCAGCAGGTCAGTTCAGAAGGCAGAAGCTCATTGTATGGCAGGCAGATATTACATGTATTTGGCTTCACCACATTTACATTCCAGTTATCTGAAATTGTTTTATGGCTAGGTAGGACTATGTGTACGCTTAAGCCCCTTAAAGTCCTGTCACGCTATAATATTTTAGGCAACTTATGCCAACTTAGAATTTTTTTTGTCTAAAGTACTAATTTCACATTGAAACTGTTTTGCAATATATATATATAAAACATTCTTTTGTACTTCTGTTATGTTCATTTGCACTACAGCAAAAATGCTGGGTTTGATTATGATTAGTTTTCTGCAAAATAAATGCTCTAACAATTACACAATCTTTGTTTTTTATGATAAATTTCTACTGTGATGTATACCGTTACCGTGAAGGGATTCAGTTTATACCGTGATATGAATTTGAGGCCATACTGCCCAGCCCTAATCCAACAAAACTCATTTTTAAAGTTTCCTTTAGAATCATCCTGTGATTTATGGTGTTTTTGTCACAGCCAGTCAAACAAACACTCACAGCCTTCAACTTTTTGTGGTAGACATTAATTAAAGGAAACCATGTTTCTAAAAAATTTTTAAAATCGTGTTAGACTTTTAGAGAACATATTAAGATTCCAATTTTGGTCCAAGTTCCATGTTGGAAACTCTACGTCCCATGAAGAAGAAGCTGCACACATCTGAATGGAACAGAAAAAGCTACTGTTTTTGCAGCTTTTTTACCTCAATAAAATGATTGTTGAAAACACTTTCCTTTTCCTTGTTTTTTCCATAAATGATTCAAAGATCTAGATTTTAAACTGTGGGTAGGTAAATGCAGTTTTTTTTAAATAACACTGAACAGAATGGACACATAATGCCAAGTAATTTTAATATATATTTTTAATATTGGGAAGCAGCAACAAGAAACTTATCAAACATGGATTTTTAAAAAGGAGCAGACATACAGAGAGAGCCAGGCGGTAGCGCAAACAAAACAAAAGTGGAGACAGTAAAAAAGCAAAGCCAGTAAACAAGTCCGAAATATCCAAGCAGCTCAGCAGAAGAAACCCTAGGGGGTAAATGATAAGAGCCTGAATTATAAACATAGAGCAACCAAAAACCAAAAAGGAAAAAAATATCTAGAACACTTGAGTCCTTGAGTGCAAAAACAATATGGTTGAGCAAACCAAACTGAGAAGTGAGCATTTATAGGGAACATGAGATCTAACTAAGATAAGATGAGTTGAAGCAACATTTACTGATGTGCAGCAAGAAAAAAAGAAATGCAAACAAAGTAAAGTCGACAGAGCTTTGAATAAAATATATTAGGAATAGAATGAAAACACAAACCACGACAATTTTTGTTCCTGAGGGATTCTGCAGTAATATTTGTTCTGAGTTCTTACTTCAATGGTACAGTACCATCACATTCAGTTATTAAGATAAAATGACATAAAGTGGCGTCTGAAGCTCCTGACTGTAAGGACACACGCAGAAGGACACAGCAACAGGACTTTTTGAAAGCTGGAAAGTTTATGCAAACATGTCTGAGTTGGAGTACGTCTGGCTGGGGCAACATGTCCCTGAAGTGTCTACTGTAGAGCTACCAGTTGGGCTGAGACACCCCAGCAGCCTGTTCAGTATGGTAATGTATGGAGATCTGAGCACAGGCACTTTTCCCCCTCTTTCCCTCTGCTCCATCTTTAAGGCTCCAACATTAATTGGCATGGCAGGGGCGGCGGTACCTCGGTTGTAATCACTGTCCCTCAGAACCTCCTGGGAGGAACTGAAGGGGAGGGGGATGGAGGAAGACTGAACCTTTCGTTCTCCTAACAGGTGCAAGACAATGTAAAGATGAGGAAAATTCAACAGGGTGAGGAAAAATCTGTAACAAGAGCAGTAAATGGAGTACACAAGCACAATGATATGCTCATTGTAGGAACAGAAAACACTTTAAAGTACCTGTGACATTAATCTTTTGTAGTAAATATGAATGCAATTTTGGAAAGATAACATTCATAACACATTGCAAAAAAGAAATTCACTCCATTGAGATAAACAGTTGTTGAGATATTTTCATGTGAATTAACAGGAAGTGATGTCAAAGGGGAATGTCTGCATGTAAACAAAGTGTTGGTAAAACAACTAACGACACAGACTGTAGAGAAGAATCTGACATTTTTTTGGATTAAGTCACTATCACAGAAAGATGAAGAAGAGTCAGAGTTAAAATAATAACGTTTCAATAATTAAAGACCAGGGAGTTGATTTTATTAGAGTTCCCCTTTGATGTCACTTCCTGTTTGGTTGAGCCAAATTCAAAAGAAAGCATGCCAATTATGTGACAATGTGTAAAACAATGTGCATCGTGTCAAGTTTCTTAAATATAAAGATGTTTTCTTTGACTTTTTGTTTTTGAATAAAACATATGTCACAGGCACTTTAAAGTATTACCGACAGAAAGTGGATATTTCAGAAAAATATGTGGCGATGCAGGTGAATCATTCAGTTTATTTCATTTCACTGAATTCTTTTAATCTCTAGCCTTGACGAATCTCTGGTTGTTCAGCAGTTCAGAAGTTGCTGTTGTTACATCCTGCTTTAAGAACACAATTGTTGTTGTAGCTGATTGCTGTTGTTACAACACGACACACTTGTAATGTACCTTGATGCTGAAGAACTTCTTTGAAAATGAATGTGGGTTGAAACAAGGAATACAAAACTAAAAGAATAAACAGTGACATGAGAATTGTCTTTCAGGTCTCAAAGTGTCAATGTCCTTAGCCAAGGCTGCTAATTTTCATAAGTATAGAATGAGCAAGTGTGGGTGGGCGATGGTTTGACTACATAGATGTGGTTCCCTGTGAGCGAAGAATGATGGATAGTTAATAACGAAACAAGACTTGGGTAGAGTCACCTTTTTAAGAAGCGAATGGAGCCTGAGTGCATCACCGAACTCGGCCTTGAAGCCAGATCAAAGCCGTGAAGCGAGCTGTAATAGATGATGGAATTTAATCATGTCTGCTGCCTAACATTGTTTCACCTTCTTTCTCTGTACTGCGACTTTCAAAATGCTCCGGTCTTTTTAATTCTTCACTCTTTACAATTTTCTACCAATGGAATGCTCTTACGTTTCAGGTCCCAGTCATCGGCATGGGAAATTGAAGAAAAATTACATTTTAAAATGAACATAATTGCTTTAAAGGACAGACTGATATCACACCAGCTGGTCGTGTTTCATATTTTATGTCATTCTCTATATTTACATGGTCAAATATTTCTTTAATTTGACTATAATTCATCTAATTAAGTGTTTACATCGACATTTTAAGAGGGATCCACGATTCAATTCAATTCAGATTTATTGTCACATCACATAGCACAAGCATAAAGGTGAGTGAAAAACTTGAGCGTAAATTCCAACATATATGCAGATCACAATAAAAAAACATACTAAAAAGATAAGAGGAAACACACACACACACACACACACACACACACACACACACACACACA
>NW_013952545.1:1270088-1275328 GCF_001266775.1 Austrofundulus limnaeus
TATATATACAGTATATTAGCTCGACGCTAGCTAACAGGCTAAACTAAAGTCTCATGTTACAAGTAATCATGGATCTCTTTAAAAAATAAATATGAGTTCAAAACTTTTAACCAGAATTAACTTTTTTTTGGACATGTAAAAAATAACATACCCTGCATACCTGCAGAAAATACAACAAGATAAAAATGATCATACTTGTGTACCCAATTAAACTGATAAATTTTATTCTTTAATAAAACAGAAGAAGCATGATGAAATCAGATAACACCCTGGAAACAACTATTGAATTTGTGAGACTGCTAATAAGCCACCATATGCAGTGGGTTCAACGCCTCCTTCTCGTGGTGTAGTTAATCTGCAGGACGGTAAAAGTGAATTTGTTCAGCTCAGTTTTTGTCTTCTAGTGTAGTAATTATTTTTTTTCTCCTTTTGATCAAATTTTTAAAAGGTTTAGATTTTAATTCTAATTTGAATAAACACTCATTTTGACTGAGATGAATCAGATTTTAAATAATTCTTGTTCTAATTGGACTAATATTTTGCTTTTAATGAGTTATGGAAATGCCTCTATCGTCTCACTTATAGCATCCAAAATTTATTTTCTGGACCTGAAGAGACTTTTGCTGCAGAGCCGTGTTGGTTTTTGCCTTATCAAAAAACATAAATACCGTCTCTCTTCACAAGCTGTCTCACTTTAATTAAGAGCTCCTTAATGATTGTACAGAGTTTCCCTTCTGCCATTAATCATCATTTGGTAAGCAAATACCAGTACTTTGTAGTTGCAGCGAAACAAAGAGTGCACTTCATTATCATCAAAACTTCTGAATTCATTTGCATCATTGGTGTAAGCGTTGCACTCTGAGCAGGAAGTATCGTATTTATTCAATTATAATACATAAAATTAAATTCGTAAAATCATCCATAAAGTTGTGGGGTATACTATACTCGGATGAATATTTTTACTTATATATTTTAACTGAAATATCGGCTTCATTCACAAAATTATTGAGTTCGAAAATGAGACCGCATCGTAAAATCAGTTGAAACGAGCTTACCTCTGACACTCCTCCGTGCTTTAGAGCGAGACAACAGATCCAGGCGGCAACATGATATGAAAAAAAGGAGGGGGTGGTATTCCTGCATCTTCATAATAATAGCAAATTAATTACATTAGCATGTAACCGGGTCACTCGTCGAACAACAACAAACACATGTTCGTCTGTAATGGCTGCCGTCTACCGGTGTTCTGAAAAAGTTTGTATCCCTGAAAAAAGTTTCCCCACCAGAGGGGGCACTCACGAGTAGGAAGTAATCTGCTTTTACCCTACAAGATGGCCCAAATATCATGTGAAGTCTCTTACTTTTGTGTTGGTGCATCCTGGTGGACTATGTGTAAAATGCCAGAATTCATATGATGCTGCTACAGCTGATATATATTTGTTGTCAAAATACCTTTTAGTACATACGTTGTTAAAATATAATGAACAGTCCAATGATCATTTTACTGATATGTATAAAGACTGCAAAGGTTGAAAAATCTTGAAGTCTGTATGACATTGGAGGTAGTTTGAGGATTAAATTGTTTATGCTTTTTAAGCTCAAAAAAATGTGGTGGGGGGCGGGCGTCGTATTATAAATGAGATTGTATTGTACATGAATAAACACGGTAAGTCATCAGTGTGTTTGCAGGGATTACTGAACCCTTACCAGGACACGGAGGCCGCCGCTGAGGAGTGAGTGAAATCTGTTGGATTATTTAGAAAAGTCTGGAGACACCATAAAGCTTTTTTTTTTTTTTTGTTCAGAGGAGCTCCAAAAATTGGTAGTCTGAAGCCAACACAAATATGACATTGATGAATAACCGGTTTCTGAAGGTGGATATCTATCACTGATAACTGTTCCAAGTGCTGCAATTTGAAGCTTCAAGCGCATCTGCTTATGTCTAGCTCACATATCATTGTAGCCACTCCCAGCTTCCCTAATGGATTCTCTGCCCCTGTTGCCTGTGTCGCTCTGTCTCTTTTATCCTTTTTTCATTTAGCCACACTAAAGCGAATCACCGCTTTTCTCTGCCTGTCTTTGATTTCTTGTTGTTGTCTCTCACCTCTTTTTCGTTTCCCTTTCTATCATCCATTATGACAGTCTCCAATCTCCAGCCGGCTATTCGTCTCACCTTCTCCTACTTCTGCACTTCCCACTCCCACTATCCACGTCCCCAGCCTGATTCAGAAGTAATGAGTGCAGTTTGAGGTGGGGCTGGCCCGAGGTGAGTTTGAGAGAGGGAGGGAGGTTAATGAGTATAGAAACCTTTCTTTTGGCCCGGGGTGTAGAGAGGCAGATAATGAATGACTAAGGCCAGGGACAAACAAACTGACAGTTCTAATATTTGCAATAGTGAGTTTAGTTAGAAGCACAAACATCACGTCGGCAAGTGTGACCATCAACTGAGGCGATGAAAAGAGATGCGTGTGTCGAAATAAAAATTAATATTTATTTTAATAGCTGCTTTCAGGAAATGTGCGCATGTTTGAAGCACATACTGATACATTCACAAGTGGCAATTATAATCAATCACTGCAATTTTTAACATGATAAACATACGGAAGAAAGAAAGAAAAAAAATAAACTGATTTACTTCTGTCTGTTAAATGTTTTGCCAAGGTTCCTGCGGTTAAGAAAAATTAAAAATCCAACAAGGACACAGCTTCAAACATAATAAGCAGCCCACACAGTTCAGCAGCTCTGCCAAAAGGAGGCGAGTGAATGATGCTGCTATTGAGATTCTCATTCATCTGAAAAACCACTTAGGACAGATCATACCAGTATGGGAGGAAATGGATTGATGAATTAAAAAAAGGAGAGAGAGAGAAGGAAATGAACGAAAACATTTAATGGATGATGGTGGTGCTTTGGAGCTCAGATCCAAATTAGACTAAAGTAAGAAACACTAAATCAGCTTCAAAGAAGTCCTTCTCTAGACATTGATTAGACTCCTAAAAATTAATCTCTGCTCATTAAAATTGCACATTTAGATTTTTGAAAATGAAAAAAATCCTTTCATGCCTCAATAGGGTGTAGCTGGAGTTGGTTTGATTTTTTTCCATGCAGAAATACCAACCTGCATGTCTCCGACACGAAGCAGGAGTGCCATGATTTATGGATTTTGTTCTCTGAAACATAGATATGGTCGTGTTTTTAAAGTTTTACTTTGTCCTTTTTCACTGTTTTGATTTATCTCCTGTTTTTATTTTGCAGATTTGATTCCCATATTGGCAATATTTGCATATACAGTACTCTATAGTTCATCTTTCCATGTCTGGTTGAGAGTAATTGGCAGCACTGCAGATGGTGCAAGCAGAGTAAACCAAGCCTGCACAAGCAAAGCAGACATGCAATTTTTGTGCAAAGCAATTTACACACATATTCATGTCAAATGGTGCAGAAAAAGAGCAGCAAATCTTCATGAAGAGACCTTCCAACTAAATTAAGATAAAGCAGCTGCTCATCAGATTATTTACAGCTTTGAAACTGACGACACTTCTGTGTCACTGAAGGTTGTTGAGAGTTAAAATGTGTTCAGTTGTAAATTTTGACAAATTAGCTCTTCATTTTTAAATCTTTAATTTTCTTAGTGGCTCTGATAAACTGCTGTTTTAAGGCAGACAATCTCAGACATTGTGTTTATGGCTTATTTTTCTCATAATCTGCCTTATAAATAAAGGTTACATGAACTTTTAACATTATGTTATCAATGCTGTATTTGTATTTTTAAAGCTCTTTTAGAGTGTCCATTCAACTGTACTTTTAAAATGTCACCAAAAAAGGTTTCATCTAGTGATTTGAAGTGAATCATCCAGGCTACGCAAACTGTAATTTTGTCAGATGTTGACATTACTCGTAGTTATAATAAACAGGAAGTAGAGGTTGCAAACTAGCAGGGGACCATCTCTGGACAATGGAGAGAAGTTTGCAGTAGTGTGTTATCAGGCAAATTGTTCTGTCAGACCATCTAGTATTGGTGATGTTACATGCTGGCTGCAGATGTAGAGAAATAAATGCAATTCTTATGGGAAAAACCGGGAAGATGCTGACAGAAGAAACAGCTGATCAGTCATGTGAGGAAAATTATCACTACATCAGAACTAATTCAGCAAGCCTTTTTTTTTGGCAAATCCAAAAACCACCTCAATGGAGCGCAAAATGATTTTGGAAAATTGAAGAAGTTTTTCTGAATTTTGCAATTTCCATCAATCTATTCTAATGTGATGCTCCAAAACGCACAAAAAACAAAGTTGATAGAAACACTTCTTTCTCCTCCTGTAACCTACAAGATCTCTATTTTTACATCATGTTCTTCTCACCTCTTTTTAACTCCCACACATGCCCTCATCACTATTTGCTTTGTCTTTTTCACAAATCAATCTTTCTTATTTTATCCAAAATTCATTTGGACATTTCTTATTGTTGACATTATGTTTCAGTCTTCTCTCTCCGGCTCAATTTCACTCTGTCTTTTGCTCATTTTATACCACTCGATCTCATTTTGTTTTGTTTTTTTCTGCTTTCTGTATCACTGCAACTCATTACACACTAGTCTCCATGGTTCTTTTACATTGTGGATATATGTTTTAACTGGACATGGTCTGCATTGCTAAATGCTATGTGCTGCAGAATGAATGCTATAGAATATTTTGTTCATAGCCGTTAATTCATAATGTATAACTTTTTGTCTAAATATGACTCTGGTTTGGGAACAGGTCTTTTGTTTTACTGCTGCAGTGCAGTAATTAAACAAACCATTTTTGTAGTGGGCAATTTGCTCCCAATGTGTCACTGGCATGCACCAAGAATGGCTTATCGCATGTATTTATGTATTTTTATTTAGGAATTTGTATGCGACTGTTTTGATTCTTGTGTTTTATGGTTCAGTTTATTAGAATTTTCTATTTCATTGTTTGGTCATCTTGTGTCTTATTTTCYCATTTCCTGTTAGTTTTCTCCATTTCCTGTTTCATGTTATCCTCAGCAGCTTCTTAGAATTTTTCCAGCCTGCCACACTCACCTGTCCATAGTCAGTAATCACCCATGTGCTTCCACTCCCCAATCATCCTCAGTTGTATTTAACCAGTGTCATGTCTTCATCACCCTGTTGGATCATTGGGCCTCATGCAAGAACCGTTCGTACGCACAGATTTGTTCTTAAGTTGTGTGTAATGAGTGATTTAGGAGAATTTGTGACA
>NW_013952546.1:0-1532 GCF_001266775.1 Austrofundulus limnaeus
TGCCTGTGCACAGTGGCTCTGGAAGTTTGTACTCCAGACTCAGTCCACTGCTTCTACAGGTCCCCCAAGGTCTGGAATCGGTCCTTCTCCACAATCTTCCTCAGGGTCTGGTCATCTCTTCTCATTGTGCAGCGTTTTCTGCCACACTTTTTCCTTCCCACAGACTTCCCACTGAGGTGCCTTGATACAGCACTCTGGGAACAGCCTATTGGTTCAGAAATGTCTTTCTGTGTCTTACCCTCTTGCTTGAGGGTGTCAATGATGGCCTTCTGGACAGCAGTCAGGTCAGCAGTCTGACCCATGATTGTGGTTTTGAGTAATGAACCAGACTGGGAGTTTTTAAAAGCCTCTGGAATCTTTTGCAGATGTTTAAAGTTAATTTGTTGATTCAGATGATTAGGTTAATAAGTCGTTTAGAGAACCTTTTCATGATATGCTCATTTTTTTGAGATAGGGATTTTTGGTTTTTCTTCTCTTATTTGCCAAAATCATCAATATTAAAACAAGCACATCGCAGCCCTTCTGGTTGATGAAGATGATGATGGGAGGCTCGAAGCCGTGAGACAAAACCTCCAGCAGCTTCTTCCTGCGAAGATAAACGACAAACACCCGTCAGCTCACTGCCGTCTGCGGGACGTGTCACGTTTGTGTCCGTCTCACCTCTTCTCGCCCTCTGACATCAGCAGGACCTTCTGATCCACCCTCTCGTGAGGTTTTTCTGGCCGATCCGATGTAGACCACCGCGGGCTGCCGCAGGTAGCTCCTGGCCAGCCTCTCCACGACTGGAGGCATGGTGGCAGTGAACATGACGGTCTGAAAGGTTCAAACCCACAGGTGAGGAGACGTTCACCACAGAACGCCTTCTGGACCCGCAGAGGGACACACACACACACACACACACACACACACACTCACCTGTCTGTATTTGTGTTTCCCAGACTCAAAAGTTCAGCGTCATCTTCTCTGCGTCCTCGGCCTCGTCCGTGTCTGGTTTCTGATTGGTC
Source organism: Austrofundulus limnaeus (assembly GCF_001266775.1). Taxonomy (NCBI): domain Eukaryota; kingdom Metazoa; phylum Chordata; class Actinopteri; order Cyprinodontiformes; family Rivulidae; genus Austrofundulus; species Austrofundulus limnaeus. Next base: position 1,005 of record NW_013952546.1, read on the forward strand.
ACAGGGATGTACTCCAGGATCTTTTGGACGTCGGACTCGAAGCCTATGTCGATCATCCGATCCGCTTCGTCCAGGAACACGTAGGTGCAGCACCCGAGGCAAACACGATCTGTTAGACAACAAACAAACACACAAACAAATAACAGCTGATGAGGAACACAAGGAAAACACAACACTTTATATAACACCTTTATAGAGTTTCAATAATCATGATAAGTTTTAACAAGCGTTCATATCAGCTTCTTCAGACCTGGACCTATATCTTCAGCCTCAAAAATCCAGGATTTTCACAAAAAAATCCGTATTACTCACACTCGACCCAACGGGGGGTGGGGGGTGGGGGGGTGGACTGACTGTCGGCCAGGGGAAAGAGGATGCAGCGGAGGACAGGAGGACGGGGAGAGGTGGCAAACTTATTTCTAGAAGCACAGTGAGTAGTGAGATGGTTATTTAATTTTATTAATGAATTTATTTATTTATGTTTACTTCCTACAGCCTCTGAGTCATAAAATAAATTGAAGCTGAGTT
>NW_013952546.1:3622-4495 GCF_001266775.1 Austrofundulus limnaeus
CAATAAAACAGATCACAGATATGAAAACAACAATTAAAACACAATAAAAAGCACAATAACTAAAAGCCTGTCTGAATAAAAATGTCTTAAGATGTTTCTTAAAAGAGTCAGTAGAATCTGAGCAGCGAAGGGACAGAGGGAAGTTCCTGAGCCTCGGGGCCACCACCTGATATATGTTGTGATACACTCCATGTGCGACACACTATGTACATTTTATCTTCTTGTCTGTTTTTCTTTCCTTGCTGAGACTTAGCATCTATCTTCTGTTCCTCATGCACTCATTTTAAATTCTTGATTAATTTCATTATTTTGCACAGAATTGAAACATGACTCAAAGAAGATTAGAGCATTTTTCAGTTACTGTCTTATAGAGATAATGTTCAATACATTTTCAAAAACTTTAAACAGATAAGGCAACGCAAGCCGGTCTTACTCTATTGATTTTTTATCTCTCACACACTGATCAGCCTCGTCTGCAGAACCCTCCTCTGTTTGTTACGTTGGTTTGAAATCAAAGCACCGTTTCAGGCTCCGACTCTTCCAGCACTGAGTTCAGCGTTAATGTGCGTTAAAATTATTATCGTCGCTAAACGCCTGCTAACGAGATGATGCCTTAACGTGCCCAGCTCTAGTTTTATTTAAATGTTCCTTTTATTTTAAAGGGGACCTATTATGCAAAATTCACTTTTTAAAGTTCTTTTTTTACTCAACTTTGGGTATGTACTTCTTAAAAAACAGTCCTAGGACCAAAAAAAATGCACCCAGGGGCATGTTTACTGTAAGTAAATGTATTTTTAATGTATATTAACGACAAGTTTTATACTTCCGTCATTTTGTGATGTCACAAGCCGTACAACAACCCACCAGAACCTG
>NW_013952546.1:4980-7471 GCF_001266775.1 Austrofundulus limnaeus
GTTCCCTTCTTGTTGTCATTATATTGTTCCCTTCTGATATTATTACCCTTAGTTTAGTCTCTTTTTTAATTTAATCAACATTGTTTGTGTCCTTTCAGTGATGATTCATTTTTTTAATATGGTTATCTCTCGGCATTCAAAAATGGACGACAAAGTAAGAATTTCATTGATCAGGGAAACATGTTTTTCATCTGTGCACATGACAATAAACACTTTGAATCTCCTAGCTCAGATCACAATCATTGGCAAACATCCAACTATACAAATTAGGTGATGACGTCATTTAGCGACAGCCACTTTTCTTGCTCAGGAGTTGGAAACAGTGAAGATCAGTCTGAAATGTTTACAGTCGAGTTGCACTCAGAGGGAATAATCTAACTCAGATTAATCTGAAACTCTGAGTAAATGTTTGTGTCAAACGTTTGCTTCATTTAGCTATTTTGCAACTTTTAGCTGCAGTCTGTAGCTAGGATTTTAATAGGCCTATTAGATTTTTGCTTATTTTAGCTTCATGCTAGCCTTTGCTATTTCACTTTGTTACACTGAGCTAGCCTTTTGCTACTTTTAGATTCTGTCTAGTCTTTAACTTAGCTTATAAGAGTTTGATATGGTCTAATTAGCATTTAGCTTCAGGCTAGCCTTTAGCTACTTTTAGCTTCTGTCCAGTCTTATAGCTTATAGGATTTTATGATATTGTCTAATTACCCTTTTAGCTTCAGGCTAGCCTTTTGGTACTTTTGGCTTCTCTCCAGTCTTTAGCTTATATGATTGTGACATGGTCTAATTCGACTTTTGGCATCAGGCTAGCCTTTTGCTACTTATAGCTTCTGTCCAGTCTTCAACTTAGCTTATGATCTAATTAGCCTTTTAGCTTCAGGCTAGCATTTTGCAACTTTTAGTTTATGTCCACTCTATAACTTAACTTCTGATCTTAATTAGCCTTTTAGCTTCAAGCTAGTCTTTTGCTACTTTTAGTTTCTGTCCTGTCTTTAACTTAGCTTAGGCTGTATGATTTTGAAATGGTCTAATTACCCTTTTAGCTGCTGGCTAGCCTTTTGCTACTTTTAGCATCTGTCCAGTCTTTAGCTTATAGAATTTTGGTATGGTCTAATAAGCCTTTTAGCTTCAGGCTAGCTTTTGCAACTTTTAGCTTCTGTCTTTAGCTTATAACATTTTTATAGCCTTTTAGCTTCAGGCTAGCCTTTTGCTACTTTTAGCTTCTGTCCAGTCTTTAGCTTATAGGATTTTGATAGCCTTTTAGCTTCAGGCTAGCAATTTGCTACTTTTAGCTTCTGTCAAGTCTTTAGCTTATAGGATTTTGATGTGGTCTAATTAGCCTTTTAGTTTCAGACTAGCCTTTTGCTACTTTTAGCTTCTGTCCAGTTTTAACTTAGCTAACTTAGCTTTTGCTTCTTTTAGCTTTCAGCTAGTGTTCTGCTTTTGACTTTAACTCAGTTCTTCTGTCAAAGCAGAACAAAATCATTCATGCTGCCTTTTAACGAAACCAAACATTTCTTATTATACCCTAATGAAAAATGAAGTTAAAGTTGTTTTTCTTGCGGCTGTTCCTTCAGGGCCTCTGGGTTTAACCTGCAGCTGAAGACACGTTTAATTAGTTTTATATTGAAGGTTTATTTTAGCTCAGAAGCCAAAGAGGCCATTAAACCCATCAGGTTCAAGTTCAGATTTTGTTGTGGCAACAGAAGAAGTGCGTGAGCCCGTGTGCGTGATGCGTGCGCGCGAGCCGGCCTATGCGTAAGCGCGTCCTCGCCGCGGTCAATACCACCACCACCACCTCCTGTCCCGTCTGGTCTGAGCTCCGTGTCCCCCGCAGGAGGAACGGCGCAGGTCGGCAGAATCCTCTCACCGGGACCGGGAGCCGCCCAGCAGCAGACAGGAAGTGCGACGTTACGGGGGGAGGGGGAGGGGGAGGCGCAGAGGAGTGCGCTATCAGCCGCTGAAAGCTGCGCAGAGGAGCGGAGTGTGCGGCCGCTGATAGAGGGGAGACACACGGTGGAGGGGGTGAGGAGGGGCGAGGACGGGACCGAGACTCTTGTCGGTGATGCAGATGGGTGCGACCTCCCCCAGCTGAGCCTCCGCCGGTGGCCGTCGCACCAGCCGCCTTCCTTTGATCTGATCTGAGTTGGAGAGCTCGCGCCCTGCGGATGCCTTTCATCTGTCAGTGAGTTCCTCAGTTTTTATTTCCGTTTTGTTTTTTTTAATTACCCTCCGTTTTTATTGATGTTCAAGTCCGACATGAGTCACAGGAGGAAGAAAGTCACCACGGCTCACTGCTCTGTGTGTGCGCGTGCGCGTGTCAGCACAAAGCAGAAACTTTTACAGCATCAATTCTGTTTATTCTCATCCAGAGAGAACATGTCTGCTGCTTTTACTGAGCAGAAAATAGTGTGTGGCTTGACTGTAGCCTGGTTACAGCTCTGTGTGTGTGTGTGTGTGTGTGTGTGTGTGTGTGTGTGTGTGTGTGTGTGTG
>NW_013952546.1:8010-9138 GCF_001266775.1 Austrofundulus limnaeus
CTCTCTCTCTCTCTCTCTCTCTCTCTCTCTCTCTCTCTCTCTCTCTCTCTCAAACTTCTCAGAACAGAATCAAACTTGGAGGCAGGATTATGTAAGAGAGCGTGTTGCACAAATGCACCATGACTTGGGTTAAAGATAAAAGTTGAAACGTATTCCTCATTTCGTCAGTGTTTTAGCTCTCAGGAGGAAGGTCGTCACCTGGAAACAAAATATTCAGTTTTGGATTATTTTATGGATTTTCTCTTACAAAGCTTTTTTGTTTGAGCCCAAAACTTAATATTAGGTCAGTCAGTTCACAAAGAAACCTCACAAAAGCGTCTAAAAGGCTTTCAAACCTGCAGGATGGTAACTGTATGAGGGTCTGAGCCCACAGGAGTAAACTGCAGATGATTGGTGAATGCAGCACAGGTGGGATGATCACAAACTGCAGACAGGTGTGAGTCTTACAGGCTGAGGGAAACTGTGAGCATCATGGGAAACAAACACCTAAAACCTCTCCAGGCTAAACAGGAAAACAGAAGCACTAATAATAAACTGAAAGGACTGGCAGAAAATAACTGATCTATAAACTAAAATGAGAGGTAAAAAACAAGCACAAACTAAACCAGATCAAAAATTAAAAAAAAAAAACAAGCAGAAACAGGAAGAGAACATTTGTTTAGTTTTAGCTAAAAGGCTTCAGGTTAGCATGACTGTACGATGTGAGGTTTCCAAAACACTCAGGTGTCACCTCATCCCTCTGACTCCTCCTCTCCTCTCCTCTCCTCTCCTCTCCTCTCCTCTCCTCTCCTCTCCTCTCCTCTGCTCTGATGCAAATCCATCCATGGCTTCCAGTGAATGTGTTAAACAAATCAGCCTGCTGCCACGAAACTTTCATCCTCACCTCGTTAAAACTGTCTGTTAGCAAAATATCTCATTAACTTCTCATTTTAATTAGAGATCATTAGATGTACAGAATATTTACTTTTGGGGTCAAGATGGCCACCACAGTTGTAACTCAGCCATTATTACAGATATTGAGCTAATATTTGGTGTGGCAGTAGCTGAGAGTAATACTGTAAGAGTAATACTCTGAGAGTAATACTGTAAGAGTAATACTCTGAGAGTAATACTGTAAGAGTAATACTC
>NW_013952546.1:12211-31469 GCF_001266775.1 Austrofundulus limnaeus
CAATAGTTTATATTGATACATACTACTTTTTTCAATAAACTTTTATCATCTTTTTAAACATATAAATTGTTCTGTAAGTTACTGATTAACACCTTAAAATGAAAAAATAAAACCATAATTTTTTAATGAAAATAACAATAAGGAGAAAACAAAGGTCTTATTGTTGTCATGATGGCAGGTATTTGGTTCTTTTATCGGCTCCTGTCACAATAATCCCATCACATAAACACAGGTTTGCATCTTTCTGTGCAGATGTTCAGGTTAATGATTAGCTAACTTTGAAGGTAAAGATGCTAAAAACAAACAAACATGTCAAACATCTGCCTTGTTTTGATCATGAAACAGGAAGCAGATCACTGTGAAATAAAAGATTGAAAGACCTGGACTGATCCGTTGTTCCTGGTTTCTGCAGGAACTCACTGAAAATGTGTTCTCAGAACCAAAGTTAAAGAGAATTATTGTTCTGGAAGTTTTTAATTGCAACACCCAGCTGAGACATTGTGCTAAACGCTGGTCTGAGAGGCCGAGAAACATTTTTTAGTTTTATTTCTCCTTCCTGTTTGCAGCTGGCACCATGCTCCACCGTAACCTGAGAACAGGTGGCTACGACCTGCCGGGGGTGGAGTCCAGCAATGTTCCCCTCGTCGGATACAGACCCTTATCACCTGACAAAGGAGCCCCCATCGGTCAGTCGGGGAGGAGGGGGGTCAGCGATAATCTGGAAACATCCCAGGTGAGTGTTTGTGTTCTGACAGCTTCCCACGTCATCCATCCTCTGAGTTTAACACAATAAAAGCAGCGTTTGTTTGAGCTGCCCTGCTGCCTCACAGCCGGCAGCGTGGTGAGCACTGGTGAGCTCACAGTGTCACATGAAACCATCTGAGCTGCCTTCAGCTGCCACTCTGTTGAATAAACAGCACATGTGGTAAAACCCAGAGGTAATAAAGGCAGCGTGATTAAGATAAGACAACATACCAAAAGTCTGGAGAGCCTCTAAAATATTTTTCATTATTTAGCTCAATGTTCTTACATTTAGCTAATTTTTACTAAATTTTAAATTTAAATGTTAAAAACTGTATTTAAATATTAAATCCTAGATCTAAATGTTTAAATCTAAATGTAAAAGTTGAACCTTAAAGTTCTTAAACTTCTTAAACTCTAACTTAAAGTGTTAGAAGCGTTAGCAGAAGTTAGCGTCAGATAACCAGGATGTCATCATCCTACGACAAACATCAACAATGGCCGCTGCTAGCCACAGCTAACACTGCTAAAGATAATATTTAAAATCTAAATTCAAAATGATGTGTTTATAAAAACAACATAGGTGGTCCTTGTGGTCCAGCAGTTTGAAGTGCAGCTCAGACACCAGCCAGAACTGCAAATTTGATGTCTTGTAGTGAAGCTTTAGCTGCATTTGGAGTTAGCGGTTGCTATTGTCGCATGATGATGACATCATAACATGAGCCTAAGCACCAACGGCAAAGGCTGCATTCCATTCCAAAATACCTACAGTAAATGCGAACTAAAGGTTTAACTTTTACATTTAGATTTAAACATTTAGATTTAGGATTTAACATTTAAATATACTTTTTAACATTTAAATTTAACATTTAGTAAAAATTAGCTAAATGTAAGAACATGTTTGTGAATTTTTTTAAACATTTCATTTTACACTTGGCCCATAGAAAAGGGAAGAGTTTATGTGAGTTTATGTGAGTTTCCGGACATCCAGTTCTTTGAGTTTTGATACGTGCAAACCTGAATCTGTTAGCTCAGCTGCTTCATTAACAAATGTTTGAAAACGATGAGCTGTGTCTGCTGACAGCAGCAGCCAGCTGATGGTTTTTAGCTTCTCTGCGTTCAGGCAGCTCAGGGTTTGTGTTCTGGACTGAAGCTGATGGAAATCATGGAGGTTAGGAGGTTCAAGTGTAGCTGGATTCCCACAATCCTCCTCTTAGGTTAATGTTTAGTGGCTTGTTATTGAGGTTTGTCGAGGCTGAACTGATGCTGGCGCTGTGAGCTTCACTCACTTTATTTTCTATTTTCCCAAACTTTCATTAACAGCCGTAAAAAAAATTAAAACCTGACCAAACTTTCTTTTCTAAATGACAATAATCTAATGAGCATCAGGGTTGAGCAACTGGGCAGTGTAAACTAAGCAGCTCCAGCCTGTTTGAGGGCGATCGGACCTCCTCTGAGCTCATGGCAGTAAATAATACATGCAGTGGTTTGGCTGCTCGATGCGGCGTGCACCTGTTCTCACTATAAACACTATCCGCTATCAGACTCCGTCCCCAAGGACACTCAGTAAGTGGAATCCAATACAGACCTGTAACTCGCTCGGTGATGAGGGAAACCAGAACATCTGAGTCACGACTGAAAGCCTCAAGCGGACCACGAAAGTTTAAGATGAAAAAAATGTATTTTTTCCTGCTCCGCTCCACAGAGTTTTAGATAAGAGCTGCTGATAATGTTCTTTACATTCCTGAGTTGTTTGATGAAGTGTTTTCTGCTTCTACCAGAGGAAAAACACAGACTTTAGGTCTAGAACTAAGAAATAAGAGATTTTTGTGTTTGGTTAATTCTTTCTAACAGCATTCAGGCTGTGTTTGTTGTCATAAACCACTCGTGGATTTAGCATGAAGGTAGTGAACGGTGGTAAAAGTGACTGTTTTAGGTTCCAGGTTCTACTGGAACAAGTTTGATCAAGTCTTTATGAAGAAAAGAAGACCAGACGTCCAACAGTTTAAAAAAAAAACTTATTTTAGCGTGCACAGTTTGAGTTTTCCAGTTTTCTTCTTGGGTTAACAGGAGATTTTAACTGGTTTTAGTTTGACTCTTTGTCTCAGGTGTGTCAGGTGTTCTTTGAGTGAGTGGACCTGGATAGACCTCAGACTCCCCTAGTCCAGACTACACCTAGATTATACCCAGGGCACCCTAAGCTCTAGGTCAATTTATACCCCTCAGACCAGATTATACCCTCCATAGAGACAAAAAATGCTTAATTTTTAACATTTTATTCGACTTTAAATAGGTCATTTAAATGAAAAAAAAAACTACCAACTTATATCTTAAACCTCTAAACATTTGGTATGAGGGGTATTACCCTGGGCTAATCATACTCCTCAGGCCAGATTATATTTGGGTTTATAGATGGGTTTAATACCCCTCAGATGGTTGAATGTAGTTCTTACAGCAGGGCAATTCAACTAAATTACTCTGAGGGCTGCAGTTATTGCAGAGCAACAGCTGATGGATCCAGCAATTAAAGTCATTATGTAAATAAACCAAGTGTTACAAAGATTTGTTACCTTTGAAATAATAAAAGTAGTGATAATAAAACAATATCAAAAACAAAAAGAACACATTCTGCCTCCTGTTTAACACAATATTTTGACATCTCTGACTTGTCAAAGTTTAAACCAATTTTATTTTCACTTTGATAGTTTTATATTCATCTGCTTCTAGTTATAAATGTCTTGGATGTTCATAGAAATGCTTTTTTTCAGATTGTAGCCAAGACTCTGACTTTTCTGTAGACACCACATACATCTATGTTTAACTAAAAGAACTTCTAGTAATAAAAGTAGAAAACCAGGGGTTTGGGCTTAAGAGACACATAAAGCAATTGGCGGGCCGAACTTTGGTCACTTGCAGGCCGGATGTGGCCCGTGGGTCTCCAGTTGAATAGCCCTGTCTTGTGTTGTTCCTGTTTGTTTAAATATAATTTTTTCTAATCCACTAGCTGTAATTATTCATTTGATGCTTAAAGGCAAAGATGATTGTGCAGGTGATCAGGACATCAGATGAACAGGTAATCAGGTGGACAGGTGAAGAGGAAGCACAAATACAACATGGCAGCCGTATAAATGAGATTTTATGGCTTCACTTTTGTAATGAGATTTTCCAACTTTAATAATGAGAGAATATTTCACATTATCTGTGTAATAAATAATGCTGTCTCAGCATGTTAAACACATGATTATGATGATTTTTTATATTATTTTTAAAGTGTATTAGTTATTTCACTTCAAATCATCCGTGAGGCTGAATGTAAGTGAAGTAAAAATCTTGTTGAAAGATCTCAGGAACGTTTTTATTTTTGGTCAGGATGATTTAATGTCCGAGGACATGTATCAAGGATTAGAGGCAGATGTTTTTTTACTGTTATTTATCTGAGCTGTGCCTCCGTCATGTCTCAAACTGTAAAGTGTCTATGTTGATACTAAAAAAAAAACCTTTAAGGGTTTTCAGTTAGCTCATTCCCCCTCTGAACCAAGAACATGTCAGACTGATGAGACATCTTTGTGTTTTCTGGCCTGAAGATCAGAACTTTGCCTTGAAAGTTACAGTTTTCCTTGAAAAGGAGTAAATAATGTGCACCAGGGGAGCACGCAGATAAAAGCGTGATCTGAGGAGCAGAATAAAAGAAAGAAAGGAAGGAAGAGGTTGGGTTTGCAGAGCCTCCAAACAACAATTGTTACGTTTAAGTAAAACTTCAGAAAAAGAGTTTATGACCCTCAGTTTTAATCTGAGAGTCAGAGGAAGGGATTATATTTATAGACAAATTAGGAAACAGACTATATTTTTGAGTTTATGTGTTGTTTAACATTGAGTTAGTTCTTCCTGTTGGGTGTTTCAACCTGCCCTTACCTCAGCCTGCAGCTTGTGATGGAAGGAGAGGGGAAGAAAAATAGCTTCACATTGTGGCAGCATGTCCTGCTTCCTGTGTTTGTTTCCACCTATTATGTACTTCCTGTATGGAACCGTGGTGGGCGGGGCCACTTTAAGAAAAAGTAGGGCTCGGAGAAATAACACGAGCAGGACTGAGCTTTTTTATTTACAAAATGTGGTGAGGGGGGATCCACACGGGATTTGATGACTGTAGAAATTCCAAAATTAAAATCTGCGCTTCTAAAACCGTCCAACCAGTCCGTGTTTTTCTCCGTGGTGGCCTGTAATTATGGTTTTTATCCAGCAACTGTTTGAGGCAGCTGAACTCAAAACACACAACCAACAGCTCTGACACAGAAACAAGTCTCTGGTTTATCTGACCCAGATTCTGTCTGCTTTTAGAAAAAAAAAACTGCTGCAACATTTAGAAAAGGAAAGTGAGCAAATGCTTTGTGTGTGTGTGACTTTAACAAAATACAACAGAATGTCTATGAAACAAGCATTACCTTTTTATAAACAGCATGTTAATATATATTGGTTTATAAATCAGAGATAAACATGCTCATTTAGTTTCTCCAGCTCATCTTTGTTTAGAAAAATGAAAGAACACATTTCTCTGTCTCATTTACCTGGAAGCCACCAGGTCCCACATCTCTCTAGGTTAGCTTATCCATATTAACTTAATTTGTGTAACTCATACCTGCTTGTCTCTTAACTGTATTTTCACACATTCTTCCATGATGTGTCTAATGCTGTAAGTGTCCTTGGGTGTCCTGAAAGGCGCTTTTTAAATAAAATTTATTATTATTATTATTATTATTATTATTATTATTATTATTATTGTTGTTGTTTTTGTTGTTGTTGTTGTTGTTATTATTGTGTTTCTATTGTTTTCAATGAGCGTTAGCAAAACAAGCAAATTCCATTTTTTTTTACAAATTTAAATCCTTATAAAGTGGAGCTGCAATGATTTGGACTAAATTTCTTTTTATTGTAGCTCCACAGGCTCCTCCCCTTTTCTGGAGTGTGTTTGAGAAAAGGAGCGGGGTTTTGACGCTGCCTCCACTGCTCAACCCACATTATGCAGCAAAGAGACTATTTTAGACCAAATATTACAGATTTGAACAAATACACACAAAGACATCAAAATTTGCACAGAAACTGTACTATATGACATTTTAGACACATTCTAGACAGTTTATCAGCTAAAAAAAGTTAATTTTGGGGTAAGTTACACTTTAAATCCAAATGAGATGCTTCACATCTGGCCCCCTCCAGACCGGTCCATAGTTTGATAGAGGGGTTTACGGCTAGCTGCACAGAAACATTTTTATTAATTAATTAAGGGAAGACTTGTCCGTCCAGCCACACATGTTGGACCCAGAGTCTGACCCAGAACCAGAGGAGAATCGAGACCACCAATTTGGCAAGTTCAGACCTCATTTAGAAGTTGTGTCACAAATGATTTGATGTAAAAGTTCAGAAAACATCATAGAAAATAGAGAAAACTGAACAGTTTGAAATTTTTGACCCAAACAGAATATAAAGAGATCGCTGCAGCACCAGGAGGGATTAAATTAAACTTTTCTGCCTCCTAGAGGTTCCAAGTGTATTTAACAGTTAAAACAAGTGGATTTTGCAGGATATGTCACCTTTAAGATCAATCTTCCACTTTTAGAAGCGTTTTAATTCATTATTTGAACTCTAAACTTCAGAAAACAAACAGGTCAATACTTCCATTTGCATTTAGAGAATTTGATCTGAGCTCTCACAGCTCCTCTTTAAGGTCAGCTTTGTCCAAACCTGCCCCAAATATTTACCACTCAGAGTTTATTGAGTTTGGGATTAGCCTGAGCCAGGGTTGGAGCACTAAGGCTGCCACCCTTAGCACCATGTACCCGACCCGTTTTCACCCCCCTCCTGGTGGTCTAGTAGTGGTGGATTCACAGCAGGGCAAACCCACATATCTCATTCAGACTGAGCCCGACCGGGCCTGGTGGGTAAAGGCCCATTCATTAGGTGGTAGCTGACAAGCTCCTCCCCCCAGGTCTGGCTCCAGGATGGGGGCGGGGCCACAATGACCCACGTCTGAGCGAGGGTCTTCCTCTTCTTTGTCTTCTGTTCAAACAAATATGATGAATCTTACTGAAGTGTTGCAGCTGCTGTGTTAGCTTCTTTAAGGCTTTGCCAATAAAAAGTGCCGAAGTAAACAGATCCAGATCATTTCTATCTTTTGTAAATCCTTATTAGCAACAAAACTATCGGGCTGAACTTAGAGCTTAATTCTGGGGTTGTTTAGGAATAAAATCTTCATTAAAACAAATAGTTTTCTCTTTGTTCCCTGGATAAATAATTTCTTGCTAGCTTTCATGCTAACAGGCTCGCCCACAGCTGCAGGCTGACTTCACCCTGTAAAGGCCGCCTAAAACAAACATCTCACTTCCTGGTTCATCGGAACATTTATTACCTCTCGTTACAAGACTTTTACTCCACTCACTGCTCGAGCAGCGCCTCTGAAATTAAACTAAAGCACGAGGCCCTGAAGGCATCTGGTGCGTTTAAGGAGTCGTGTTGGATTAAAGTGGAAACACAGTGGAACTGGTTTATCTGCATGGGAAGGTCATCTGCACGGGAAAGAGGGCAGGAGAGCGGAGGGGAGACCGAAAGAGAGGGGGTATTGTTCTGGAAATAGCTTCAGGGCTTTGTCTGTTACTGTGTGCGTGTGTGTGTGTGTGTGTGTGTGTCTTGATGAATGAATGATTGTGTGAAAACTGGCTTTTACGCAGAGTTTTTACATGTGTGAATGGAATAGACAAGAATTATCAACAGCAACATACTGTTATCTCTGCTGGAATGTGTGTTTAAGTGTGTGTGTGTTTGTGTGTGTAATGGGTGTGTCCACATGATGCAGCCATGAGGGGGCCGGACTTGGGTCTTCCTTCAGGTGTGTGAAACAAAGAGTCGGAGAGGGGGGATTCAATAAGGACACAGATCTGGGTCAGCTGGTGGAGGATTTAAAGCAGCTCTGGAATCAAAGTGACCCCAGATGAGAAGAGACGGAGGAAAAGCAGAAAAAGGGAAGAATGTTTGTGGTTTTGTCCTGAAGATTTCCAGGAAGCTCAGGGATCGCTGCCTGCCTGTACTTGCCTTGGAACAGGTAACCGGTGTGACGGTCCTCTCCTTTCTTCTGTCTGGATAAACAGAGTTCGTGGGAAAGACAGAAATGTTGGCAGATTTGTGTAGAAACAGGCAGAGGAAGGTCCAGGTTGAAAAGCAGGTTTGAGACACGTTTTAGGATTTACTGGATCCTTCCTGAGTGTGAGGAGGGTCTGCTTGGATCCCTGACCTTCAAACGAGTCAGCTGAAGGTAACTAAAGAGAAAAAATAACAGAAGCTGGAGGATCTTGCACCAGAGAAAATGAATTTTTTATAAAAATGACTGCTGTAAGACTTAAATAAAACCTGCTAAAGAAGCTAAAACAAAGCTGTTGAAACTAAAGCAGAGCAAAACTAATGCAGCAAAATGTCTCCTAAAAGCTGAAAGAATAAAAAAAGCCTAAATAAAATCTAAAAGTAGCTAAATTTAGGTAAAGGCTATAGGAGAGAAACAGTAACTACAAGCTAAAAATAGTCAAATGAAAGCTAATAGCAGCAAAAGCTAAACAAAGCAAATGTAGCAAAATGTCACCTAAAAGCTGAAAGAATAAAAAAGCTAAATAAAAACAAAATATAGCAAAATGTAGTTAAAAGGAGAGAAACAATAGAACCAGTCAAAAGAAAGCTAAAACCAGCAAAAGTCTATCTATAAGCTAAAAGTAACAGAAAACTGAATAAAATCATATTGGCTAAAAACCAGAAGAGAAAAATAGGCCCAGTTTGCTAAAGCAGATGTTAAAAAAGAGGAAATTACAAAGATCTTAAAGTATTTTAAGTAGACGTTCTTTATAAACAAAGTTGAATATTTGAAAAAGTATAAATGTTAGAAAAACCAAAGGTCACAGCAGCTGTTTCCTGAATGAGCTAAAGAACAACTGAAATAGCACAAAGTCTGCAGAAGTGTTTAGATTCTAAAAACTGTGGAAAAGAAAAAAAAAACCAGGAAAACAACAGAATGAGGTGAATGAACTGAAGCAACGCTCACACAGTTGTTGCACCACTGAGATGGCACACAACTTCAGCTGCTTTCAGCATGTGTCTCAGCTCGTTCTGCATTTTTTAGCTTTTTCCCCAAGAGTTCAATTACAACGAGTGAAACAGGTGATGGAGATGAAGTTTTGTCTTAAAAAAAAAACGAGCCAAAAGTTTCCAGAGAACGTTGTGTTTTTGTTTTCCTCAGTATGTCTCCAAGGTGTTGCCTTCGTGTCGTGGAGATTAAAACGTATTGACTCACAGTCAGATCAGTTCGGTGCGGTCTGTGGATTGCAGCGAGGAAGCATTTCGCTCGTGTGTCTCTAAGAATAAAAGTGTTACATAGTGAAGTGATATTTTAAACGGTGTTAAACTCTAGTTAGGGTCAAAAGATAGAGCGGCCCCACCCTTCGTCAGTGCAGGATTAGAACCAACTGTCACTTTCAACACGCTCCACAGGTCTTTTATTTTGAAAATTAGGGAAAATACTAGAGAAAAGGCTGCCATTTAGCAAAGAGCGTAAACCAGCACCAACATAAAAGTACTCAGTGTGAAAAAGCTGAATATTTTATGTGTAGCACCATCAAATAACTGCTGATCTAAGTGCATTTAGGCTCTTTAGTGATTTAATGATGCTGTTGCTTCCTGCTGAGGCAGAATAGAAAAGAAGAAATCTTCAGTTACAGCCCTGGTTCAGGCCTCAGCTGCAGTTTAAACCAGAATAGATGTTTAATTCTCTGTAAAGCATCTTGTTGCTGTCTGTCAGATAAACTTTGTGCGGCACGGCTCCTTCGGCTGATGTAGACTCACAGGTCATCTGCCTCTGAGCTCATTCTGTTTTGACAGGATTCAAATGTCTGTGGAGAGAAATGTCTCACTTCTTTTCTCTAAAAGTGACTCATCTGCCGTTTCTGCTGTGTGCGTCGCTTTGATAAGAGCGAAACCTCCGGTGTGTCCAACGTACTGGACTGTAGATGGTTAGAGGGGTTCTCTGTGAGATGAAACTCGCACCAGGGTGGGTCTTTGTTTGTTTTTGGAGTGTTTTAATAAGTGTTGAATTGGCTGGTTTGAATCAACAAGTAAAAGAAGCACAGGAAAGTTTCTTAATAAAGGTTTAAGCGTGCCGACATCAACTTTCTTCTCTAATGGTTTAATCATTCCTGTCATCAAAGCTCAGTCCTGCAGAAACATCCAGTTTGTTTGATCCTTTCTTAAAAACTTACAATTCTAAAGCACCGAAGCCCCGCCCCCAGACTGCATCATTTATAACTGCAGATGGTTTTATTTTAAACTCTTGTTTTGTTTTTGTGTG
Organism: Austrofundulus limnaeus; assembly: GCF_001266775.1. Lineage (NCBI taxonomy): Eukaryota > Metazoa > Chordata > Actinopteri > Cyprinodontiformes > Rivulidae > Austrofundulus > Austrofundulus limnaeus. The sequence continues at coordinate 22,326 of NW_013952546.1, forward strand.
TCTCTTCCTCAGGCAGAGCCCTCACCGATGAAGACTACCTGGTACTGTCCTCTGGACCTGGTGAGGAGAACAGGATTAGTCTCTGCAACAAGTCTGTGAACTCGCAGTGCAGCAAAATGGGGAAACTGTGTCAGCAACGTTTCCTGAGGCTAAAACAGGATCGTTTGAACCGCATGAAGGAAATGAGCTCAAACAGCGTTTCGTGTGTTGTTTTAAACACGTGGGGCTCCTCACTCTGTCACCAGAAAAAACAACTAAACCGGACATGGTTGATAGTAGCTAACAGCTAAAAATAGCCAAAAGCTAACTAAAATGACCAAAACAGTAGCTACAAACATAAAAAGTACCTAAAAGCTATAAACTTAGCAAAATGGTAGCCTAAATATATACAAAATAAATAGCTAAACATAAGCTGAAGTATAAAATTAGCACAATATGCTTAAATCCTAAAATCAAAAAACATTAGCTTAAACATAAAACTTCCAAAATACTAACTGAAAGCTCAAATCAACAGTTTTAACCTAAAATTAGCACAATAATTGTAATCTTAAATTAACTATAAGCACCAGCTAAAAGATCAAACTAGCACAAAATGAGCTAAAACCTGAACTTAGCTAAACAGAAACCTAAATGTTAAATTTAGAAAAATAGTAGCTTAAATTTAAACTTAGCACAGCAGTAGCTGAAACATTAAATCAGCAAAACAGTAGTTAAAATCTAAAATTAGAGCAACAGTTTGGTTAAAGCTGACATTAGTAAAACAGCAACTACCATATTTATTCAAGTTTAATACGTAAAATTAAAACCATAAAATCATCCACAAAGTTGGGGGGTAGTATTATACTCTGATAAATATTTTTACTTAAGTATTTTAACTGAAATATCGGCTTCATTCACAAAATTGAGTCCGGAAATGAGACCGCGTCATAAAAAGCAGTTGAAACGAGCTTACCTCTGACACGCCTCTGTGCTTCAGAGCGAGATAATAACAGATCCAGGCAGGTGACATGATGTGATAAGGGGGGGGAAGCAGTCTTGCACCTTAGTAATGATAACGAACTAATGACATTAGCGTGTGACCGGTCCGCTCCTCGAACAACAACAAACACATGTTCGTCTGTAATGGCTGCCGTCTACCGGTGTTCTGAAAAAGTTTGTATCCCTGAAAAAAGTTTTCCCACCAGAGGGTGAAACGCTGGACCGGGAAGGATCCATCAGACCTGTCCTTCGATTCGGGCCAAAGGAAGGACATATTTGTCGGCCGCATCAGAGGAGTCTTCGGTTTTGGACGTCCTTCGTCGCGGGGCTGTGACGAATGCGGCCGACAAATTCGGCCTTCGGAGGACCCGGCCTGCCGTTTTGGACACAGCCTCTGACATTTGTGTTGGCGCCTCCTGGTGGACTATGTGTAAAATGCCAGAATTCATATGATGCTGCTACAGCTGATATATATTTCTTGTCAAAATACCTTTTAATACATATGTTGTTAAAATAAAATGAACAGTGCAATGATCATTTTACTGATATGTATAAAGACTGCAAAGGCTGAAAAATCTTGAAGTCTGTATGAAATTGGAGGTAGTTTGAGGATTAAATTTTTTATGCTTTTTAAGCTCAGAAAAGGGGGGTCGTATTATACATGAGATCATATTATACATGAGATCATATTATACATGAGATCGTATTATACATGAGATCGTATTATACATGAGATCGTATTATACATGAGATCGTATTATACACAAATAAATACGGTAAGTTAAAACTGACAAAATACTAGCTGAAAGCTACAATTAACAGTAGCTAAAACCTAAAATTTGTACCATAATCTAAAATTAGCTGAACAGCAGCTAAAATATTAAGTTAGCTCTAAATTAGCTAAAACCTGAAAAAAGCTAAACTTAGAAATACAATAGCCTTAATTTAAAATTAGCACAACAGTAGCAGAAAATATAAACAAGCAAAACATTATGTAAATTCTAAAATCAGTAGTTAAATCTGGTCAAAACTTGCAAACTACTAGCCAAAAGCTAAATTTAACAAAACAGTAGCTATTAACAAAAGATTGCAAACCAGTAGCTAAAACCTAAAATTAGCAAAACAATTTAATGTTGACACAAGTGAAACGGCCACTAAAATCTGTTAACAGAGCAGTAGCTACTGTATAACTTAAAATTTGCACAAAAATAACTATAATATAAATTTAGTGAAACAGGTAAAAGATCAAATTAGCAGAAAATTAGCTAAAACTTGAATGTAGCTAAAAGCTAAACCTAAAAATACAGTAGCATAATTTTAAAAATAGGAAACAGCAGTAGCTGAAAACTTAAACTAGGAAAACACTATGTAAATCCTAAAATCAGTAGTTTAAAACAAAAACTTACAAAGAACTAGCCAAAAGCTAAATTTAATGAAACAATAGCTAAAACCTAAAATTAGCAGAACAGCTGTTTAATGCTGACATTAGTGAAACAGCAGCTAAAAGCCATTAACAAAGCAGCAGCCATAACTTAAAATTAGATTTGAGAGATGCTGAGTCAGCAGAAGTCTTCCTGACACTCTGTGTGTTTCAGTCCACGGTGGTGGAGGAGGAGGAGGATGGAGTCATCTACACGGTGGTGGTCAAACAGCATAACGTTGCTCCCAACAGTTCCATGGTGAGTCAGCCGTTAGAACTCCCCGCTCTGTCTGAGGGGCCTGAAAACAACCGGAGCTTCTTTGTTTCTGTGTTTTCCAGTCCACCGTGACTCGATCTCAGTGTGTGAAAGCGGGGACAGAGGAGAAGCTGGTGCTCCACCTCCTGCACTCCTTCTCTATGGGGGACTCCTCCTTCATCTCCATCTTCCTGTCCACCTACCGATCCTTCACCTCCACTGAGAGAGTGCTGGACATCCTGATTGACAGGTGAGAGCCGGTGTGATTTTTCTCGGGTAGGAACGCTGTAAACCATTTACGAAGCACTTCCTGTCGCACGTCAGCTACAGCTGGCTGCAGTTTCCTGTTGTGTGCAGGACAAGGTGGACTAAAATCTAAATGATCTTTTTAATTCTGCATGGATTTTAGGAGGAGCGGTGAGAGACGTGAGCCTGTTTAGAGTGAAATAAATTCTGTTTTGTGACGATTCACTCAGATGTTTGTGAAATCTTGGACACTCAGGGGGAACTGCATCAACATATTCAAATATTTGTTGTTGCACAACAATGGATTTGTGTAAATGTCATGGGAATCTGTCACGTCGGGGAGATATTTCCATCTGGAAGGGGTTGAACTTTCTAACTGATCGAGTCATGGTGTTACCAGCCTGGCTGAATAATGCACTCTGCAGCTAATTTGAAATTTTCACAGGTGAGCAGGTGTCAGGTTTCTCTTTCACTTTGCTCTCCTGCTCGGTACTGTCCAGATGAATTTATGCTGCTTTAAAATGACATCTGAATTGTGTTTTTTTTTAGAGACTCTCAGTCAAAAAAATCCTTAAACATTTGATCACCGTTTACATAAAACATTAAAAAAATGTACATTTATGTCTGAATGATGCTTTAAAGCTTGTATCTGCTCTTTGACAGATTAGAGAACCCGCCTGGGGACAGTGAAAAAAGCCAGATGAGACAATCCTTCAATAAGTGAGTTTTTGAAAATATAAACCTGCGTTTCTCTGGAAGTTTTTGCTGTGATTTAAAAATGCATCCTGCCTGCTCTTTAAGTTCTGCAGAAGTCTCTTAATGAACCTGTTAATTTAATGTTGGTTCATTCAAATCAGGTGAAGCAGAGAAAGCTGCAGGAAGGTTTAAACAAATAGAAAGCATGATTTTATTTGGATCAGTCTCAGCTACTACCACACAAAAAGACCGTCAGATTAGCTCGACGCTGGGAGCTCCTTTAATCCTCTGCACCTGCTCCTGCAGAGCAGTGTGCTCCGTCTTCAGCACCTGGCTGTCGGAGTACCCCGAGGACTTCGGGGGTCTCAGGGAGCCGAGCCGCCTGCTGCGTTTGGCCCCCCTCCTCCCTCAGGACTCCACGTCTGCAGCAGACCTCCGCGCTCGACTCCTCAGGACGGCGGAGGAGCTGAGTGAGAAAGCTCTGCTCCCCGACGCACACAGAGGTTTGGCTTTTAAACTGCTTCATCCTCACGTCAAAACGATGATGATCCTTTTGTGTTTGTGCTTTTAAACATTTCTACTTAATCAATTCCATGATGTAAAAAATATTTGAACATTTTTATTTAAATTTAGAGACATTATTACAGTAATGCCTGTTAATTGCTTTAAATCTATAATCTAACCTTTAATTCAGGCAGACAGCTAAAGCAAAAGGTTCATCCTCCACATGAAAAAGTTATTTTAATTAGTTTATTTATTGATCTGCAACAAAAACAGTTTTATTATCACAAAGAAGGATGTTCCCTTTTATGGGGCACCAAGTTTTATAATAAAATGTTTAAAAAATGTCACTAACATATTTTTCATTATTTAGCTCACTTTTCTTACATTTAGTTAATTTTTACTAAGTGTTAAATTTCAATGTTAAAAAATATATTTAAATATTAAATCCTGAATCTAAATGTTTAAATCTTAATGTAAAGGTTAAACCTTAAATGTTGAAGTTCACTTTTAGGTATTTTGGAATGGAACGCAGCCTTTGCTGCTCAGCTGGTGTTATGATGTCATCATTCTGAGACAATAGCAACCACAGGTGGACACCACTGCTGGACCACAGGGACCACCCATATTGTTTTTAATGAACACATTTTGAGTTTAGGTTTTTTAATATTTAGCAATGTTAGAAGCATTAGCAGAGGTTAGGGTCAGATAACCAGGATGATGTCATCATCCCGTGACAAACAACAATGGCTGCTGCTAGCAACCGCTAACACTGCTAAAGATAATATTTAAAATCTAAATTCAAAATGATGTGTTCATGAAAACAGTCTGGGTGGTCCCTGTGGTCCAGCAGTTTGAAGTGCAGCTCAGACACCAGCCAGAACTGCAAGTTTGATGTCTTGCAGTGAAGCTTTAGCTGCATCGGAGCTAGCGGTTGCTATTGTCTCAGGATGATGACATCATAGCATGAGCCGAGCACCAACAGAAAAGGCTGCGTTCCATTTCAAAATACCTGAATGTGAACTTCAACATTTAACTTCAACATTTAAGGTTTAACTTTTACATCTAGATTTAAACATTTAGATTCAGGATTCAATATTTAAATATATTTTTTAACATTTAAATTTAACATTTAGCAACAATGAGCTAAATGTAAGAACAGTGAGCTAAATAACATTAAAATGTTAGTGGAAAATCTTTAACACTGAAAAAGTGAGCTACTGTAAGTAATGAAAAATGTGTTAGTCACATTTTTTTACATTTGATTTTACTCTTGGTGCCCCTGACCCTTTAAGTAACTGAACTAAATGATTGCTTTTAGGGCTACAAATAGTTTATTTTTATATATTTCAACGAGTTTGTCGTCTCTCTGCAGATCAGAGCAGTTTTTCCAGCCCCCCTCCTGATCCCTCCAAGTTTGAACCCACCAACATCCTGGGGTTTTCTGCATCTGTGGTGGCAGAGCAGCTCACAAAGATAGAAACAGTGAGTTCACTTAAAAATAATAATATTTTAAAAAGCATAAATTCAACTTTTGGTTTATTCTAATATTTAGGTACAAAATGCATGGAGTGTTGATTCCAGTCAGTTTAACTTTATGTTTAGACTTTATGTTTTTCTCCATTTATTGCAATAAATAAAAGCAAAATTCATCTCTTTAGATTTTTTAGTAGTATTTTCTCGTCTGCCTGCTTCAGTTTTTCAGGATTAAAGACAAACTGCCCCCAGCAGAGGCTGTCTGTCAGCAGGAAATGAAAGAGTCTCAGTTCAGCTCACACCATTCGATCGGTCCGTTTGTTTTATTCAGCGCTCTGTGTTCCAGGAGCTGTTTGTCCGCCTGGTCCCGTACCACTGCCTGGGCTCGCTGTGGTCCCAGCGGGACAAGAAGGGCAGGGAAGGCGTGTGCTGGTCGGTCCGAGCCACCGTACGGCAGTTTAACAGGCTGGCCAACGCCGTGCTGGCGTCGTGCCTGTGGCCCACGAAGCTGCGCAGCCAGCAGAGAGCGCGGCTGCTGGAGAAATGGATCAGCGTGGCCGAGGTCAGCCGCACTCACAAACTCATTAAATGACTCGTTTTTATAGAAACATGTCGGATGTTTGTCAGTCGGGGGTTTTAGGCTTTCAGGATCAACTCAGGATGCACATAACGCTAATTCCCCTCCAGTCATCTGAGAGCAGAGTGCAGCCAAGTGGAAAGCTTCATTTATTCTTCCTTTCTGTTAAAAAAACATTGAAGGCATCAAAGAATATTTGAGGTTTTGCAGCAAAACTGAAAAGAGGCTTTTTAAAATCAGTTTTTTATATATAAAAGTAAGAAAAACTGTCAGGTGCAGAATGGTGAGACCAATTCTGGGTCAGAAAAACATCCCCTGACCTTCAGATAAAGAGAAACTGGTTTGGATCTGTTATTTTGCAGCAACTGACTTCTTTTAAAATATTTAAGAGCTGACAGCAAAGACTCGCCTCAAATTCTTGTTTTTCTGCTGTGTTTTTTTTTTTTTGTTGGAATTCTGATYATCTAAACTGTAGTCTCATGAGTTAAACCACATTTTGGTCTTTTTTAACTTTAAAGTGTAAAAAACAAAACTGTCGTTCGTGGTCAATTTAATACACATTTAGGAAGACAACAGTGTTTTAGATTAGATTAGATTAGATTAGATTAGATTAGATTAGATTAGATCAGATTAGATCAGATCAGATCATAAATCTATTTATCTGCTGTTTGAACAGAGGTTTATAGTAAATAAGTACATTTATTTTGTTACAGTACTTAAGTAGATTTGTTTGAGGATTTGTAATTTTACTAATTATTTTTTAAACAGTTACTTTTTACTTTTATTTTGTTACATTTTAAAGCTAAAAGTGATACTTTTACTTCTTTACTTTAAAATGTAACACCTAGTTACTTGTTACAAAATTAAAAATGTTTGAACTCATCATGAAAAAAAAACATTTCTGCACTCTAAAACATGAAGTGTTGAATTTACTCAACAAAGTCATGTCAGCTGGCTCCACTAAGCCTAAGCTGAGTAAATTGATAAAATAATACATATTTTGCTCAATTTACTCAACCAGTTTGTTTCAGTAAATTCAACAGTTTATTTCTTAGAGTGTGTGTAAAAGTACCTTTTACTTTCCCAATTTTTGTGAACAGTTTTATGACTTTTACTTGAGTAGTTTTCTCATCAGTGAAATTTATTTTTACCAAAGTCATTTTCTATTCATGTAATTTTACTTTTACTTAGTTATTTTTTCAAGTATTTTATAGCCCTCTGCGTCTGAACAGGAGTGCCGAGCCAGAAAGAACTTCTCGTCTCTGTATTCCATCGTGTCGGCGCTGCAGAGTAACCCCATCCACAGGCTGAGGAGGACGTGGCAGGAAACGGACAGGTGAGTTTGTGCTTCTGGTTGTGAGCGACTGGACGAGGAACCCTCGTGAAGCTGATGTGGTCTCCTGACAGGGAGGCCCTGAGGAGGTACGAGGAGCTGGCGGAGATCTTCTCAGACAAGGACAACTACTCTCAGAGCCGAGAGCTGCTGAAGGAGGTGAGCTGTGCTCGGAACGTTGTTTTTCTTTAAAGACAGACTGATGAAAGCTGGTTCTGTTGGACCTCAGTGGTGAATTGGACTCAGATCTCAGGTCTTTACTGATGCTTCTGGATTTGTTTCAGAGCTGTTTTTACTGAAATCTGGGCTGATCTTTGATGCTGTTTGATGTTTTGACTGCTTATATTTTTATTACCTCACTAAAATAATGTTCAAAGCTTCTTTGTTCTGCACCTTTTTCCCAAATGTAATCAGCTCAGTGCAGAGGATGAAGTCATGAAGCTTTTGGTTGATTAGAGATGATGTTTAGATTTTAACTCAACATCTACAGTTTAGGAAATTTCTGCTTTCAGCCTGAACTCAAACCCACTCAGGAAGTTGATGTTAGCTACTTTCCCAGCATCTGGAGCTCCTGTTTGTGTGTAACATCCTGGGAATGAGGAAGATAATCGGTGTAACCACGCTCCAGAGGTCCAGCAGTGCGTAGAATCCTAACAGAAGCTCAGTGTGGAGCAAGAAGGGAAAGCAGGGAATCCTTTGTGCAAATTTTTTTTTACAATCCTGAAATATTTAGGGATCTGCTGAAAACAGCAACATCACTGACCCTGACCAAGAAGTTGTTTAATCTCACATTAGTTTATTTATGACTGGATGTGTCACTAATTTATTCTTATATCTTCATAAGATTTTCTGACTTTGATTGTTTCCCACAAATCAAAGATTCCTCCCAGTTAGGAGGATGTAGATCTCCTTACTGTCCCACACGGTGGAGCAGCGTCCCAGGTTCACCTCCTGCCTGCCTGGGGTTGGTTTTATGTGGAGTTTTCTCTCCAAAAGCTTGCCTGTAAGAGTCCTCCTGTCACAACCACATATAAACTCCTCACCCTATACGTGCAGGAGAAACCAGCTCCCTGCAGCCCTGATCCCAAACCAGCTGTCCAGCTGCTGGACCAGATAATCCCAGTAAGATGAACTGAAGAAACCAGATGAAACTTGTTTTTTCCAGTTTAAGGTTGAGAAAACTTCTCAGATGAGAAGTGAAACATCTTCAAGAACATGGTTGTCTTCTGACTCAGTGCAGCTGCCTCCTTTACTTCTGTCTCACTTATTCATTTATTAGATTTATTCATTTCATTAAAACAAAATTCTATAAACAAAAGAAGGAAAAAAATACAAATCACAAATAAAATGAAAGGCAGGAGAAAGAAGAAAAAATATCTTATACTGTATCTGCCTCTTTTCCCCCAAGAATAAATTCAAATGATAGTAATTTACAAAAACCTAAATTAAACAAAAATATCAAATCTTTCTCAAACAACAATTCATCTGGATAAAATATTTCATGTTTCTTCAACAAACCAACTTTAATCATCATATTGAACAAATATTGTAGGGGTGCAACATGTATCTGTATAGAACCATTCAGTACACACTATGTATGGATCAGTACACACTATGTATGGATCAGTACACACTATGTATGGATCAGTACACACTATGTA
>NW_013952546.1:38444-40136 GCF_001266775.1 Austrofundulus limnaeus
TACACACTATGTATGGATCAGTACACACTATGTATGGATCAGTACAGATTTTTAAAGTTTATTTTATCAGCTTGTCTTCTGAAGATGCTCTGTGTTGAAGGATCAGTGGATCTGTGTTCGACTACTCCACCTAGGCTGCACTGTGGAGCACAGATCCACTGAGAAACTTGCTGTTTGAGCAACATTTCATTTAAAAACTGTATTTTTGAGTTTAAACAAATGTTCAGAATTAATTTAAATAAATTACGAGTTAAGAAGGGCATGGATATTTCTCTTTTTGTTTCAAAAAATACTGAACCGTGAGACTAAAGTATCGAATCGAATTGTGCATTTTCTGCATCATTGCACCCCTAACTGATCTTTTTAAGAGTTTTACAGCTGCTCTACAAGTAAAATTTGAAATGTAAAGCTCATGCTTTAAATGTAATCTTCAGTCTGAGCTTCAGCAGCAGAGACACATTTTCTGTTAGAGTTTTTAGTTTTGTTCCAGCACAGCTTCTGTCTTATGTTTGGGTTTTAAAACGTGTTTTTCTGCCCCTGTGTGGTCAAAAAGAAACTGCATGCTGTTTTAAAATGAGGATCTGTTCAATGTGAAATATCTGATTAGTTTTTGGCATGAAAATAAGACAGTGTCCCAGTAAGCACCTGACACACCTGTCTGCAGTTTTCTTCATGTTTTATCTCTTCTGAGTCTCAGCTGATGGTCATCAGGTAAAATACAACACTTACGTCTTGTTTTTGTTTTGCAGGAGGGCACTTCAAAGTTTGCCAACCTCGACCACCGGCTCAACAACAAACATTCCAACAGGGTAAGTGGAAGCTGTGAAGGAGGAGCTGTTGTTGGACGGCTCGGTTCTCAGCTGGAGGAGAAAACTGTTCAGCAGCTTTCTTTAAAAACAGTCTGACTTCACACCAACGTCTCAGTCTGTGAAATCTTCTCACCGGGGTGTCGGACCCTCTGAGGCTGTTCAGCTCCTGAAACGCAGACGTTTCCTGAAATGACCTCATGATTTATTATTTTTTTAAAGAAGTATATTCTCTGATGTACAGCGTGATAAAAGAGACGTATTTTCTCTAACTTTACAGCCCACGTTTGGTTTGAATACCAAACGTTTTAGCCTGGAGGGCTGTTCACCCCCGCAGGCCTCGATGGGAGACATTGAAAATGTTTAAAATGATGTAACAAACTGCAAAAAGCCTTTTCAGCTGCAGCAAAGTCACAGAGCAGATATTTAGTGAAAGTTCTGCAGGAATGAAAGTCCAGTCGCCCACCAGCCTTTAATCTGAAATCTTGTTTGTGTAGGGGCAACTCTCATAAATATGATCTAAATTAAAGTATTTTTGTGTGGAGGACTGAAACTGACATAATGTCAGAACTTAAAATGCACCAGTTAAATTAAAAAAGAGAACTTTACCTCATGTTTTATCATTTAACTGACCTTCACTTTTATTTTTCCAATAAATTATGCATTTTACTACGTAATTTAAATTATTTAAAAATATACGTTCTTTGTTTTTCCTTTTACTTTTAGATGCATTTGTCTCTTAAATGTTTATATTTAAGTATTTTTTATAATTTTTCTTACAAGTATTTTTTTCATGTGTTTTTACATTTCTCTGTCTCCTGTTTTTATTGTACCTTATGCATTTCTGCCTCGTTATTCAAATAAGGTGGGCGGAGCTTCTTGGGTC
>NW_013952546.1:40549-41722 GCF_001266775.1 Austrofundulus limnaeus
TTATTGATCCATTTATATATTTCTGCTTTTATTTCTAATTATGTCAGATTCTGTCCCCTACAGTTTTGTGTTGGCTCAGGTCAAATATCCAATCTGTCCACTCGTTTAAGAGATGTCAGATTTTAGGTCATATTAAAATATGGTTATGAGTTTTTACCTGAGTGTAACAGACAGCCCTTAGTTTTTCACAATAAAACACCTTTCTTTAGTTGTTGATAGTTGTAGCCTCAGCTGAGGTTTTTGTGTGTGTGTTTCTGTGTGTGTGTTTGTGTGTGATTGCTGAATCCTGAGCCACAGACAGAAATAGCTGCAGGCTCTGCTCTGAACTCCATGTCTCTGGGAGCTCTTCAGGCTGTGAATACAGCAGACCTGAGGTGGACTGATGGAAAACTGTCTCTTGTTTTTGAACTCAGGCCAACGCTCAGGGCACCGTGCCCTACCTGGGAATCTTCCTCACAGACCTCACCATGCTGGACACGGCCGTCAAAGACCGGCTGGATGTAAGTGGATCTCCTCTTTGTCACGTTGGCCCACAGGGTGAGTTTAACTCCAGTCAGGCTGACCCGACACTTCCTGTTTCTGTCTTCACAGAACGGCTACATCAACTTTGACAAAAGGAGAAGGGTGAGGGTTGCAGCACGTGTCAGATAAAGAAACAAAGGATGAAAATTTCACCTGTTGCACTACTTCCAGTTTAGAGACATGAAGTGTTTTTTACTAAATGATTTTCAAATAATGACCAACTGAATTCTATTGAAGAAGCTGAAGCAAAACACTAAATGTAGCACATTGCTAAATAAAACTAGCAAAAGGTTTTTATTTTAAATGGAGTTAAATAAAATCAAATGTTTTAAAAAGTAGTTGAAGGAGCTGAATGCTGACTCAGCATTCACACCAAAGTCAACATGAGAGATGAGTTTATAAGAGTTTAAATCTGAGGAGAGAAGATTGAATTAAAGCTGCTGCAGGTAGCTGTTAGCTCAGAGGACACAGCTGCTGTACGTAGCTTTTAGCTCAGAGGAAACACAGCTGCTGTACGTAGCTGTTAGCTCAGAGGACACAGCTGCTGTACGTAGCTTTTAGCTCAGAGGAAACACAGCTGCTGTACGTAGCTGTTAGCTCAGAGGAAACAGCTGCTGTACGTAGCTTTTAGCTCAGAGGACACAGCTGCTG
>NW_013952546.1:43545-44729 GCF_001266775.1 Austrofundulus limnaeus
GGTCTACCAAGGACCCGGCCCTCCGAGACCGGGGAGTCTGGGTCCTCCGGAGGACCCGTCCTGTCGTTTTGGACACAGCCTGAGTGACAGCTGTCTTAGTGGACAGCAATAAGCTGTTAGTGTTACCTTCTGCTAATTTTTTTTTACTTGTTTAGATGTTTAGCGTTAGCTTCGGAAGGCAGAGTGTGATTCTGTCCAAACCAGAAGATAGGGACTGAAACCATGTACATTCTTCATGGTGTTTTTTTTGCCATAAAAAAAAGCTTGTTAGTTTTTCGTGCTAGCACCTACAGTATTTTTACAGTCTTTATTTTACAGTTAAAACATGTTTATTAAATAAAGTCTAATGTTACAACTAATCGGGGATCCCTTAAAGTGTGCAGGTGGAGGAATTAAAAAGCAGAACATACCGTTCAGGAGGACGATGCAGAGACCATCCAGGTGGACTTTTAAGGACTGGAGTCCTGTGAGGACACAGGGACAGGTGGAGAGGCGTCTGACAGGATGCTCTCAACAGGAACAGAAGCAGGCAGAGAGGAATGAGGAGACCCTCCAGCCGGAACCACCTGAACAACTGGAGCTGGTGGAGGTGAGCTCAGCCTGAACCCTCTCAGCAACAAGAACCCTGGTGTCTGAGGACAGAGACAGGGGATTTGTTTGGTACATTCATAGGTTGTTGTTGTTTTTTTTAACAGACTTTTTTGCAAGCAGTTAAAAATCTGTAAAAACAAAATCATTTTAAAAAAACTAAATAAAAAGATAAATTCAAAGTTTCTTTCAAAGATACTTACCTTTGGACTTACCCAGCAGTTGCCAGCCGACAAAAAAACCTAAACAAAGAACAAAACAACAGATAAATATCAATAAGGGTTGTCAGTATGTAGAAGTGTCAAGACATTTCTTTAAAACAACAAAAAGATAACTTTGCTTTTCTATTTAGCACTTTCAAGTTAGCACTCCACACTGCTTCTAAAAAAAAGAAAAGAAAAACAGAAACAAAATATTATTTTCCATTAACCTTGTAAATGTATGGAATTAAAGTAAAAATTTTTAAATGGCATTTATCTTGGGGTGGGGTGGGGGGTTTCCCCAGTTGATAATCTGCAATAAAAAGACAAAGTAAATATTAGGGTTTTTTTTTTAAAACACAGCATTGTTCCAAAATTTCTATTGAAATACCTTTG
>NW_013952546.1:44848-45913 GCF_001266775.1 Austrofundulus limnaeus
GTACCGTCCTTTTTTTGATATAATCATCCTTCTTACATTTGAATTTGGATCCTCACCTTTTACCACTAGACTCATTAGGTGTCTACACATGAAGTCTATATGAATCCTGCAGCTCTCAAGAAACTTTCCACGGGAGTTTCAGGAGGTAGATGGGGTGTTTTTTAGGAGACAAAGTGTAAAAATGGAAACAATGGATGTGTGCTCGCATTGATGGAGAAGAACTCCTGGGTGAAGCAGCAACAAGATGTCAGAACGAGCCATTTATCAGCCTCCTCCTCATATGTTACGGTGAAACTTGGTCCATGTTCAGAGACGCTCAAGAGTCCTACTTAGTGTTTGGGGTCTTCAGGTTCTTCAAGATCTATATACCCACCTCCAGCCAAAGTGCAGAAGTCTGCTGATGTCCCTCCAGCAGACGGTCCACCAGCTTGTCACCTGTGTTATTATTATGGCTACAGATCTATTATTTATTTAGTCCATGTTTTCTTATTTGTCAGAACATTCATCTCCAACTTTTGCTCCTGCACTGATCTGCTCATTCAGTGTGATCAAACTTCCAGTTTTGTTTAAAAAATATATTTAAAAAACAGCATCTGGTGCTCAACGCCACCAGAAACCTCGACAGCTTCGCCAGATGCTACAGCTGCCTGGTGCTTTGCTAGCAAAGGCAAGCCCTTCARTTGAAAAAACAAAAAACAAACTATTTACAAACAGGCCCAGGAGCAAGATGCTACCTAAGGCACCAAACCTTTCAAGATGGTAAGGTATTTCCACCCTGCAGGAAACAGGGCTGCAGGACTCTAGTCGACCATAGCTCAGCGCTACACATTCTCCTCTCGTCACTGAGCTCCTCCATCCACATGACAGAGAGGGGAACACAAAAATGACTCARYCTGCAACTGAAAATATAGATGGAGGACCTCAGTTTAGCTTGGTTGTCGCACTAGCACCGAGCTAATGCATATAAGGCAATATCGTGTCAGCGCTAGCACAAAGACTAACAGGCTAAGCTGAGGTTCTTCTTCCATGAAGCAGCTCTGTTGTCCTCCATCTATATTTTCAGTT
>NW_013952546.1:46589-49161 GCF_001266775.1 Austrofundulus limnaeus
AAAACGGGTCCGACCGGAAACAAGAAAAAAAGAAACAACTTCAAAAACCACTCGCTGCCATTCAATTCAACACCCCGCTACGTGACTCCTGCCATCCGACATGCCGGTATCACGTGACAAGGCGCATTCATTCTTCATCTTTATGTAAATTCGGTATCGCGTGACTTTGTGACGTGTTACCGAATTTACATAAAGATATAAGTTCAGATATTTTTTTGCTCGTGACGTCACGTGACGTCACCACAGCAGTGTCTTTAAAACTCTCCCTCCATTACAGAATCAGTCTTCAAGACTCGGATTCTGCACGGTGACCTGTAGTAACTATAGCTCTCTCGTGTTGTTTTCTGAACATTATAACCAGTTTTTGGTTTTATCTTGAAGATTACTWGCTGTCTGYAAACAGACACTTCACAATCACTTCTRAACGTGAAAATTTAAATTCAGACATTGTCAGAAGTCCAGGAGAATTTTAAAATAATGCTTAAGAGTCCTGGAAAATCACAAAACTACAAAATGAATTCTTTGATGGATGAAATGAGAGAAGGGTTTTGTCTTCGTACGTTTTCAGATGTTTATAAAGTCGAAAAGTTTCTCGGACAAGGCAGTTATGGGTTAGTTTCTAGGTGCCTGAAAAATGAGACAGAGCCAGTTGCTCTGAAAGTTATGAGCCCGAAAGACGGCCATTCTGCTAATAAAGAATTGGAAGCCATTTTAAGCCTCAGGAAGTTCAATCCGGACCAGATCAACGTCATGACCTCCTTTGACTGGTTTCTGTATCAAGGCAGTTACTGTTTTACATACGAGCTGCTGGACCGAAGCCTGGAAAAATTGATGCTACAAAGAGTTTGGCTTCCTCTGAGAGTAGCTGAGATCAGAGCTATCACGAAACAAATGTTGGTTACTCTCACTGCGTTAGGAGCTCTTCATATGACTCAYACAGACATTAAACCTGACAACATAATGTTAGTTGATCACATGTCTTCGCCCTTCAGAGTGAAATTAATTGATTTTGGGCTTTGCAATTTCACTTATGATTTATCTGAGTTTGATTTATATCAAGCTCCAGCTTACAGAGCTCCAGAGATCTACCTGGGGTATTCACCAAACGAAGCCATGGACATGTGGGGGCTTGCTTGCACTTTGGGGGAGCTTTTTCTTGGCCGGCGTATGTTTCCAGGTAATTCGGACTACGCAATCTTAAGATCAATTGTAAATCTCCTTGGTCAACCAGACCAGTTTTTTCTTGACTACTCGACCCGGGTCACACAGTACTTTACACAGGACCAGACCGACTCTACCTGGAGATTCAAAACAACAACAGAATACCAAAAAGAGTCAGGAGAGATGATCAGTGAAAAAAGTACTGCTTTACAATCTTTGGATGACTTGTTTGAAAGGCCATCTTATTTTGGCAATCCTCACGAGGATCAAGATATGAGAGAATTCAAAGACCTTTTGAAAAAGATGCTAGTTGTGAATCCTACAGAGCGGATCAGCCCGTTAGATGCTCTGAAACACAACTTCATTACAATGAAGCATCTTCCCATCTTCAGCGATGACTCGTATGTAAAGGAAGCCTTCAAAATAATGTCGCAGTGCCAACCCATCAAAGTGAACAAACCTGAGTGTGAAAACACAATCAGCTCACATCCTGGTCCCATTATGGCTCCACCTGTCAATACTAAACCAGAAGCAGATGACAGTGATGTTATAGACAAACCTCTGAGTTACAACCCAGATGATGCTCAAAAACATAGTTTTATTGGAATGAAGCATCTATCTGTCAACAACAGTGACTTGTATGCAAACGAAACTACGTCACAATGCCAAGTCATCTCAGAGGATTTACCTGTGGAGTGTGAAAGCTCACACTCACACACCTCACATCCTGGTCCCATTATGGCTCCACCTGTCAAAACTAACCCAGAAGCAGAAGACAGTGATGTTATAGACGAACCTCTGAGTGACAACCCAGATGATGCTCAAAAACATAGTTTTATTGAAGTGGAGCATCTATCTGTCAACAACAGTGACTTGTATGCAAACGAAGCACACAAAACTACGTCACAATGCCAAGTCGTCTCAGAGGATTTACCTGTGGAGTGTGAAAGCTCACACTCACACACCTCACATCCTGATCCCACTGTGGCACTGCCTGAGAAAGACTTTAAACACAAAAAACCTTTCAGAAATCTTAGAAAGTTTTTTGCCAGAATTTTCAACATCCATCACGTCCTGTCTTAGAACTTAACACTTAACATGGCCAGAGAACCATTTCTACTGATAATGTCTGCAAAAGATATGCATGACGTCACTGATGATGTCACAAATGCAAATTAATTAATTATTAATTAAAACACATTAACGTCCGAGGACGAAAAATAAAGATAGAATAAAGAGTCCAGTTTAGAGGTGGATAGTAATAGGTTGCCATTGGCATGGCAATCCTAAATAATCTTTGAAGGACACAATAAATACTCTGAAGGATGAAATCAATTCTGGCTCAATTTAATCGGCTACACAGAAACAAACCTTTATACATACAAATAATACTTGGGGGGGGGGGGGGGGG
>NW_013952546.1:52769-55133 GCF_001266775.1 Austrofundulus limnaeus
ACCTTCAGCCTCGGGTGGGGAGAGCTGAATGCTGCGCTGCTCTCTCTGTCCGAGGCTGGTGTGGGGTGAAAATCCTCCACCTCAGACGTTCAGAGATGTAACTATCTGAGATACTGGTGGTCACTTTCCATGTAGCATCAATTATGCTAATGCTAGCTGCCTGTCACGTTCTCTCGTCCTGGCCACACCTCCGCTCTCTAACCACCCTTCCCCTACCCACTTTGATGCATTTTTCAAATTTCGCCTTGGGGCGGAGTTATCTTTTCACGGGGGGGTAAGATACACTTTAAAAAGCAGAAGAAGACAGAGATATATTTAAACAGCGTCGATGCTTTGTTAGAACAACATGGTGCTTTAATTTAAACTGTGAAACCAAACATAAAATCTACATTTTACACATTTAATTTATTCAGAATTAACCCCAATTCCCCTAAAAACTGATTAGCAAGATCCTGTGGAGTGCACTGTGTCTGAAGCAGTTTTATTACATCATTTGCCTTTTATAAATAACTGATTCCTGTTAACCTAAAACAAAAACCTGAAATAAAAAGTGATGAAACAGTAAAAGTGTTCAGATGTAGGAAGTTTCTAGGTGACATTTAAAGGCTGCTGCTGCAAAAAGTTCAACTAAATATCAACAAAGAGCCAATAATTGAGTCGAGGCTGCATAAAAATGTTTTCCTTTGTGTCTCGTTCTAGCGCCGTCGACTCTCACGCTGTTTGAATCTGAATTCCTGCATCAGAACAGGAGATTTCTGAGATGCGAAAGAAAAAAACTCGTCTCTGTTCTCTTCAAAAAGAAGTTGCCTGCAGACATTTGACTTGATGCGAAGTGAACGTCTGAATTTAAAGGAAGTGAAAACTGCGCGATGGTTAATTTTAGACGAGCGCTGACCTTCACTCAGGTGGCTCTAAACAAAAAGTGGAAGTAAAACTTTGACATTTTTAGACTCTGTGTGTGATTTGTTGCAGAAGGAAAAAGGAAAACTGATTTTTAAAAAAAAAAAACGGACCTTTTCCTGTGAGTACAGCTGTCCCACCGTCCGGCCCAGAGCTCCCAGAGAGTCATTCACCGTCACCTTCCCCTCCGTCCAGCCTTCACTGCCTTTCTCAAGCAATAAATACGCCTCACCCTCTTTTGCAGATGTCCCATCCTCTTTAGGCAGTTTGTACAAATAAAACCTAATTTACAAACAGGATCGTGTCAAATGTAACGGTGGTCCTGTAACGAACTTTCATTTTAAATTTCAGATGTAAATCAGTTAAATTACAACAATCTTTGAAGATCAGTAGTTACCAATCAACTGCATCTCCCCGGTCGTTGTGACAGCTGATTGGTGACGTGTCGCCCTCTAGCGGCCAACAGGCCATCAACAGGAACAGAAACATCTGACAAAAAAAGGAACACAACATTATATTAACACATCAGAGTTTAAATAATGTTTTTGAGTTGCAGTATAAAACGTGAGCAGTGAAGATCTCCTAGGAGGACATGTCAAAGTGATTTTATTTAATGCTGGATGCTTTTGTAGCTTTTCTTTTTCAGTATAAAACCCACACATCAGGAATGATGAATCATAGTTCCTGTTCTTGTAATGAAAGACATCTCACCAACTTATTATTCAGTTATTGCTGTAAAATACTGTCCATCTGCTGCAGGTAGTTCACCAGGTTTTTACTCATTCTTTGAGTTAAATGCTAATGAAGCAAACAGTTTTGTTTTTATACACAACTTGATGCCAGTCATGTCAGGTAAATGCTCATGTTTTATTTCACACATTTCATTAAGGAGCTTAATTACAACAACTAATACACTTCACTAGAGTGCGGGGGAAATGTTTGAAAAGCGACCCTGAAATGTAATTTAAAAGCTAACTTTAACTAAAACTGGATTTCAGATCATGACTGTCGATTATGAACCGCAGCTAACTTTGCTTTTATAAATAACAACTCCCCGAAACTAAAAAACTTTACATTAAAAACAAAAACTCACTTTGAACTGACTGTCTTCAATGGTGTCCAGAAACTTTCAGCTCATTTATGTTCCTACATCCTTATTTTGAAAGGTCGGACCGGACAGTGACGTCACATATATGCGACGCGGAAAGAGATTTTTTTAATCAATAAAAACAGTAGAATGCAAAACAAGCTACACAGAACAGAAAGAATGAGCTTATAGCTTGTCTGATGAAAAATCCATTTCTAAAAAAAAAATCAAGTTAAAGCATAATAAAAATAAAAATATAAGCATGAATTTTTTTTGCATAAAAAATAATAAAAACAAATAAAACAATGGGAGGTTTAGTTCTCTGTTAGATTGTCTATGAAGTTAGTTTTGCAGCAGATTTTCGTTTGGTATAATTT
>NW_013952546.1:56516-58969 GCF_001266775.1 Austrofundulus limnaeus
ATATTAGACACGTATAAATAACAGTGATTTTTAAACATTGTGTTGTAAGTGTAGTAGAGAATGAGAAACTAAAATTTACATAAAAAATAATGTTAAATCAGCTTTAAACATTGTTTTTATTGATTGTTTATACATAATGCGAGTTTTAAAAAGCAACGGTTAAAAAAATCAGAAAAAAAGCTCTAAATTATATAGTTTAAGAAATCTAGAATAAAATCTTCCTCCTGCTGGAGCAACAAACTGATGTTTTTAATTTCACCAAACATGTGACGTTCTACTCTTTTCAGAAAAACCTTTTTGCACACTCCCGACCTAAAAGTGGAAGTTGCAGCTGACGAGGCAGCCGGCTCATCTTCCTGTTTCATAACTCTGGTGAAATGTACCGCTGCTTGTTTGTTGTGTTTGCTGCTTGTTGCGTTGTTCCTCTTCACCAACAGCTCTGGTGCTGATCAGAGAGCTGATGCCTCACAGTGAGGAAGTGACACAGCTGCTGTCACCTCTGCCATCAGAGAGGCTTCCTCTGAGCTGAGTGGACAAAACACACACCGGAGTAGGTCACAGGTTTCCACCAAAGCCCCGGAGCTGCTGACACAACAAGGTCTTTGCTGCACTTAATGTCTCGACCATGACAACTGGATGGTGGTTTGTGATGAGTCACGTTGTTCAAAACAGTAAAGATTTTAAACTCCAGGGATAACATGTTGTGTTGGGCAAAGTTAACATACGATAAAACATTTTCTGTATGAATTTTACGAGTTATTTATACGAGTGTAGATGTAAGAAATAAACTAATGTAAAAATCAGGAAGTCCGAGATAACAGCCCTTCTTTCTGTAACACATTAACATCTTTATCTTTGCAGTATTTGTTCCTTAAACAGGGCATCAAATGTTCTGCTGAAGCAGTCTGATTTATGTGACGCTGAGTTTTTTTCAAGAGAAACTTTATCACGAGTTAAAGGAAACGTGGCGAGGCAGAGATGATTGTTAACGATAAACAGAACCAGTTTCTCACCATCGTTCTGCCATAATCTAATAGCATCTAAGGTTTTCTCTCGTATCGCAGTGTTCGCCAGGTATATATGACAAAATTAGCTTTTTAAATCCAAGTTTCTTGATATTTTGGAGAAAAGAATCACAAACTGAGAAACCTAAATAGCTTAAATACACATTTAGTTTATTCTAAAAGACAGAGTTCAAACAGATTTGAAGCTACAACATCTCCTCATCAGCAGCCCCCACATGTTTGATCACTTTACTGTACAAATAAGGAGAACAGAGATCAGTAGACTGCCTCCTCCACATCAAAGACACACAGCAGCCATTACAGGAACTCACTGCAAACATTCAGAAAAAAAACATCTTCAAGCAAGAACGCATATCTACTGATCTGATTTGTTAGGAAAAACAAAAAACAAAAAAAAAACTAAATAAAAGTAAACTTGTTTTATCGAGAATAGTCCTAAAGTCACATTAAAAGCTCTGCTGCTCAAACGTTAGCGTTTGTGCTACAGTATTTTAACACTGTCACACAGGAGGGGTGTCCAATTTCCTTAAAAACAAACAAACAAACAAAAAAAAGGAACATCAGGTTGAACAAAATTTCATGAAAGCAAAACGACTACAATACTGGTTGGGTTTCTGATTTTCCATCTCAGATTTGCAGCAAGCACGGCAGTTCAGTCCTCTGCTCGTCCATGCGGCCCCCCTGCACCCTCAGCAGCAGGGAGAAGAAGTCCTCGTCGTCCATGGGACCAGGAGCCCTGCTGCGCTGGTCCTCCAGCCGGCCCTGAGCCTGGGAGTCAAAGCAAAGGGAAAAGTGAACACGTGTTTTATTTTAAATCACCATCATCTCTGACGCGAACAAACTTACTTGTGTTGTGAGAATCATATTGTACAGCTCCTCTTTGGGTACAGGAGCAGGAGGAGCAGGAGCCGGGTCGGGCTTTCTCACGATAGAGAGCTGCCTCAGGCTGCCTCTCAGGCTTCTGGACTTAGCTTTGGAGGGCGCGGACCTCCCCAGCTGCGCCCTCTGGTCGTCCAGTCGGCGGGCCTGTGCGGTGGCCACCAGGTCAAAAAACTCCTCCTTCTGCAGCGAAGTCATGGAGGAGAAAACCACTGGAAGGAAGGAGAGAAGAGCTGAGAGTCAGTGACAGTGGTGGCTCCAGGGGGTGGTGCAGGGGGGCAGCTACTGCTGTAAAAATATAAAGATATCGCTGTTGTCTTTGTAATTGATGTTAATTAGGGCTGCAACAACGAATCGACAAAATCGATAAAAATCGATTACTAAAAGCGTTGGCAACGAATTTCATTATCGATTCGTTGTGTCGCGTGATTTATGCGTCCCTCACCGTGTCGAGGAGCCGTTTACGTCACCCACAGAGCATTGTCAATGCTAGACTGCTAGCGCGACAAACAAGCTAAACTGAGGTCCTCCATTTATATATATATATAT
>NW_013952546.1:60826-65224 GCF_001266775.1 Austrofundulus limnaeus
GTAGTTGAACACAGATCCACTGATCCTTCAACACAGAGCATCTTCAGAAGACATGTTGAAAAAATAAATGTTAAAAATCTGTATTGTTCCATACATTGTGTGTGTTTAACCCTAAAGCACTGTTAGATATGGTTTGATCCGGGTACATGTATTGTTGCACCTCTAATATATATATATTTATTTTTATTTTTTTACTGTGAGGGGTGGGACTTAAAATTTGTACCTGAGCCAATCACTAGGGGGCGCTTGTTTATGGTGGTTTCAACTTCTGGGTTCCTGTATTTATTTTTAGCATCTTGATTGCATCAAAAGAAAAAGTTTGAGAGAAAAACAATTGATTCTTGACTGAATCTGGGAAAAACTGAAGTTGCTGACAAACAGCACTTGGTCGAGATATTTTATTTTATTTTATTTTTTGGTCGAGATTTGTTTATGAATTTTTAAGAAAGAAAAACTAAAATTAAGCTTTAAACAATAAAGTGCCCGTTCCTTTGCCAGCGTAAAAAGCTCTTCAGAACTTTTCTTCTTCTTCTTCTTCTTCCTGAATAAATGAGTCAGAACGGTGTCATGGAAACAGCTGAAACAGCTGCAGCAGTTTCTTCTCATCGTGAGCCCACCTCTGTTGGCCGGTTTTCTGGTGTTGGGCTCCGAGTGGCACCTCCTCCTCCTCATTCCCTCCTCCAGCCTGAAGGAGCAGCGCTGATCGTTGAGCCGTCTGCCCTCCTGGAAGGTGCAGAGCAGATCGAACAGCGCCTCCGGGAAGTCGGGGGTTAACCGGTGAGCCTGGAGGGGACACGGGTAGGTGGGAAGGAAAGGAAAGGAAACGGAAAAAGAAAGAAAAGGGGGAGGAGTTTCTGAGTGAGTGGTACAAACTGTTTGTTGGCACAGCAGAAGAATCCACTCCTACGTCTTGTCTTCTCCCACATGCTGCTGCGTAACAAAGTGGCTCTGACATTTGTTCAATCACGAGACGGTTGATAAGTCAGCTCTTTGTTTACTGTTTGACCTACTAACTGATTCACCACAGATTTAACGTCACGACAGCAAAACCAGAGACCTTTAAAGGCACAAGAGCTGTTTCTATCCCCACAAACACAAACTGAAGGCAACAGCTGTTAAATATTACTAATAAAACTTAGTTTCTTATTTCTTATGTTAAGAAATTAAGTGTAACATTGAAGATGGAATTAAAAAAATAAACTTGAAGCCTTGTTTAGATGTGCTCATGCTGTAATGCTAAACTGATCAAATATATAACTTTATTAATAATTTAGACATAAAAAACACTCATAAGTTGTCTAAAACTGTTGAGTTATTTATATTTTTACTTTTTATAGAATCCTGTTTCATAACATTTACAGACTGAATTATAGCGGCCTGTTGTGGATTATTAATATTATAAGAGCCCATCTTTAAAATAATAAAGCATTTGCTGCAACCTAGTTTACTAAAAGTGAAGATTATTTGTTAGGTTTTTAAATGTGATTATTTTAAATTAACTTGCAATAATAATAATAATAATAATAATAATAAAGGCAGAGAGCTTTATTTCAGATTTTATTGTAATTTATTTCCTTGCCTTTACTTTCAAATCCTGCTATTAAATTAATTTGTTGTATTTTCATAGTTAAATTCAATTTAGGTTATTTATAACGCACCAAGTCACAACAAAGGTTTCAGAGCACTGTACAAACAACAACAGGTGTGTTTATAAGCATGTTAATAGTGTGTTTCATTTTGATTTGACTCATAATGAAGGGATGTTGCCTGTGTGCAAACCTGACCTTTGTGGGTTTCCCCCTCGGCATCAAACCTGTTGAAATGTTTCATTTTCTGCTGGAGTTCAGTTAACGAAGCAGCTAACAGGCTAACCAACCCAGACTGGACCCCCGCCCCGGATTAAAACAGGGCAGCTCACTAACCTTTGTTGCATCTTCCACTTGTTTTTCTGCCCCGTTCGGCTGCTGCTTGGAGGAGTTCAACCTCCTTATTTCCACTCGTTCTTCTTCTTGTACGACTGTTTCTTCTTCTGCTTCACTGGGGTTTTCTTTAATCACCTCTTCGTGTGATTTCTCCTCACTTTCACTAATATCCTGTCCTTTATCTTCTGTGTTCTGTCCCCATCTTTGCTCCCCCAAATACATTTCGCTCTCTGCAGCTTCTTTATTCTGGTCCTCTCCCGAGGGTTCCTCTTTCTCTCCGAGGGCAGGCTCCTCCTCGCGGCCGCCTGTCGTCGCCTCTCCGTCGGGGACAGCCTGGCTTATATCTCCATCCTCTGTGATGATAAGAGGCTCCAGCAGCTCCTCCTCGGCTATTTCAACTTTAGCTGCTGCCGAGTCCATTCTTCTCTCTGTCAAACCCTGACAGGAAGATACACACCAGCAGATTTATTATATGATATATAGAAAAAAATAAATAACCTTTAAGGTTTCCAGTTTGGTTTAATGTTAACTATTTGAACAAAAGCTACAGTTAGAACTCAAACAGGTGACTGGACTGTAAAGGAGCTTTGTTTTTCTCTCATAAGAAATGTGAGATACCAGTCGAACAGGTTTTAACCCGGTGCTTTCTGATGTTGAAGCAGAAAATTTGATTATAAAGTGTATAATTCTACAAAAACAATCACAAAAGATAAAAGTGATTTTATCTTCTTATGTTGCAGATTTAGCCCAAAATCTAACGCATCACAATGTAAATTCTTACCGTTTGTTCTGGACTTTAAACTCTTAAAACATCATCTCTTGAAGTCACCGCTCGTCCGGCTCATCCCTTCGTGTGGTCGAAAACTTTTGTGTCGAGGCAAGAAATTTTTTTTTTAATTTGCTGTGAAGTATTTTACATGCTGATGTGACAGACTCACCACCTCAGTGTGTCTTTCTACCTTCCCTCGCTCTCGTTTCTATTCTTCCTGTTCCTCTCTTGTAACAGCCCACCCCTGTTTACTTGGCCCACATTTCACGAGTCATGAAAGACCAAAGTAAAGAAAAAAAAAGAAAAAGAAGAAGAAAAAGGAGAAAAAGAGTGAACTGGGTGTTCTCCTGAGGAAAAAAAAAAACCTTTCTATAATGTGATGTAAACGTTGGAGCAGCTGCGAGTTTAGATGTGTCGGAGCTGCTTCAACGTGCTGAAACAGGCGCTCAGCTCATTTGACACTATTGTGGTTTTGGCGCACATCCTGTTGACTTAAAGCTAAAACGAGAAGTAGAAAAGAAGCGAGATTTTCAGTTTACAAAAGAGACTTTTGTTTCGTTTCAAAACCTCTGCTTGAGAATAGATTTTAGGACTCGAGTGTCAGAATAAAAACCGGTTTTTAGCTCCGTTGATTTTGTTTTTTGACAACACGACGTCGCACGCAAACTCATCCGTCTGCATTCTGAAAAGTTGGTTATCGCTCGTCCCTTAAGGCCGGGCAATAATGTTTTTTGCGTAAGCATGCATGTGTTTGTTCTGTAAGCAAAATATCTCAAACAACTGGCTGAATTTTAGGGATATTTTTAGAAACTGATAATATAATTTACTCAACATGGCTGCTTCTGCAAAGTGAACTTAGAAAATAACTAAACGGCTTTAAGTCTGGTGTGGGAGTAGCTGAAAATGATCCCTTATTTATCGTCTGAGTGCAAACTGAAACTTTGCCATCCACTGTTGGAATAAGGTTTGTCTGTTTGTTAGCAAAATATTTCACAAACAACTGGATAGATTTTACAACGGAGTATAAAGGCCACACGAGATTTTTTTTTATTATTATTACGACAATAAAGTCATAATATTATGAGATCACAGTCATAATATAACAAGATAAAAGTCATAATATTACGAGATTAAATTAGTATTTTACAACAATAAAGTCATAATATTATGAGATTACAGTCATAATATTACAAGATAAAAGTCATAATATTACAAGATTAAATTAGTATTTTACAACAATAAAGTCATAATATTACGAGAAAAAAGGTCATACTTTGAAAAAAAGATGTCATAATATTTAGAAAAAAAGTCATAATCTTACATGACGTGTCCATTTTCCGTTCCTCGTTTCCTCCTTATTTTCCTCACACCTGCCGTGTACAGCAGGTGTTTATAAAAGAGTCCGTGATGACCTGGATCACTGTTAGATTAATATGATTTCATCCAAATTAACTATATGACGACTAAATCTGTCAATGCATCCCTTAATTACAATACGGCTTCAGTTTATCATATAATCGTTTGCACAATTTCCAAGTCCTGTTACTGATAATTTGATGCTAATGTGCTAAAAGATTAACTATTTATTTTTAAGCAATACTAAAGAACAACTTGACAAGTTGCTCAACATTCCTCATTTTAATGCAGTGGTAGTTAAATGTTTGTGTGTGTGTGTGTGTGTGTGTGTGTGTGTGTGTGTGTGTGTGT
>NW_013952546.1:66983-69374 GCF_001266775.1 Austrofundulus limnaeus
CTCGTAATATTACGACTTTATTTTTATACAACTTTAATGTTGTAATATTATGACTTTATTCTCGTAATTGAAGTTGGTTAATTCCATTAGTTAATTTTTTAGATGAGTTAAAGTTTAATGTGGTAGTAGCCGGCAGTCATTCACAACACATACTTGAAAGGTTAAATCAGGTCAGATTTCGCAACAATGCAAGGCTACTTTTAGCTAACATTTAGCTACTTTAGCTTTAAGCTAGCGCTTGCTATTTATAGCTTTCAAGTCGCATTTTTCTCCATTTTCTATTTTCGCTAGTGTTCTGCTTCTTTTAGTCCGTAACAACTTAGTTCCTGCTTCTTTGGCAAATTTAAAACTTGTCACTCAGGGTTGTTCTAGCTGTGGTTCGTGTTTTTACCCAGTGGACTTGCTTCGCCGTGGTCGCGCTCCGTCCCACACTGCGGTGTTCGCGCGGTTTCGCTTTGTATCTCCGGCAGTCTGTCGCTAGGGGACCCAGTGCGATGCCTCAGACGGACCAGTGTGTGCTGTGCTGTGTGTGAGTGTAGCAGCAGCTGGGGCACCAGTCGTCGCCACTGCGCGTCGCTGAAGATGTTGCAGCAGCAGCCTCTGACTGGCAACGGGCCGTCCAACGGCCGGGGACTCGGCGTGAGCGGCCACCCGGGGATGCATGCGCTCAACTCGGTTCACCAACCTCCCCAGCACCGGTCGGACGGAGGCGAGTCGGGCCTCGAGGGCACGGAAAATGGACACGAGACCCGCAGAGACATTGGCGACATACTGCAGCAAATAATGACCATCACCGACCAAAGTTTGGACGAGGCACAAGCAAAGTTAGTAACAACTTTTTAAAAAGTTTTTTCTTAATGTTTTAATGTTCCCGGGGCTGCAGCTGCTTTTTTGTTTTGACAGAGCGTCGCTGTGGCAAAGTTTCTTCAACTTCAATCTATTGTTTAGAATGCACAGCAGCTAAATAAACTTAGAAAACCGATTAAAACAAGTTATTACAGGGTTTTTATCTTCAAACTCACATTTTACTGTAAAACAATAAGGCGTTGTGTTTATGTGCAATTAAAATCACATACTTCTTTGAGCGACGGTTGTTTAACGCAGCCTTTGTTAGCCTGCTAGCCTGCGCTAATCAAAGCTAACTAGCTAATGCTACAGTAAACAAGTTAACGGAGAATGTAAACAAAAACTGGTGCCTGTGTAGGTAGAAAATAAATTTTACAAAAAGATAACTCCTGCTCAGCAAAACGTACTGACTGTCGTGTACTGTTAGCTTACCTGTGAACATTTGTGTGCTTGTCTCTTAGCCAGTCGGTTGCTAACTGTTGCTAACCTGCTAAAGGTAGCTGCTCAGATTTTTTGTTTGGCTCTTTTATTCATGCTGTCACCCCGTTTCTGTGTGCACTTTTTTGAGCTGTCCTCTCGTTGTGCTGCAGGAAACACGCACTTAACTGTCACCGAATGAAGCCTGCACTGTTCAGCGTTTTGTGTGAGATCAAGGAAAAGACTGGTGGGTTTTACTGGTATTTACACTTTACTGTGTGGGTTTGTTATGCAGTGAGCGGTTCATCAGTCCGTGTTGACATGCTGTCATCACAAACCAATAACACCAGACACAAACTGAAGGTTTCGTGTCACAAACAAAACTGCTGTTTGATACATGATAATAAAGAATAGCAGCTGAACAAACAGACCTGCAGAATAATCTGACGGAGGACAAAGTTATTGCAACAAAAGCTAATTTAAACAAACTTGTTTTTATTAATTACACTGATTATCCTCCAACTACTTTTTAATAGAACAGAAGAATAGAAATAGCCTTTATTGTCCTCCCAAGGGGAAATTCAGGAGTCACAGCAGCATTTGTACAGAGGTTCACACACTAGTTACTTTACAAACTATAGACAGTGCACAAAAAAACAAAATTAACACTAACTGACAATATGACTACTAAAGGGATCCCCGATTAGTTGTAACATTAGACTTTATTTAATAAACATATATTTTAACTGTAAAATAAAGACTGTAAAAATACTGTAGGCTGTTTAGTTTTTATCATTTTTAAACTAAAAGTTTAAAAATACATTGCACGGATAGGGCCATTTCATTTACATGCAAAGCATTCTGGGTAAATGACGACGTGGGTAGGTCATCGGTGCGAGGCTGCTAGTGTATATCCAACCTGAAGGTTAATCTTGGACAATACTGACTCTTTTAAATGAAACCAGAGAGCGTTGACGGAGAGGAGAAGGAAGAAATGACTCAGCCTGTAACTGAAAATATGGATGGAGGACCTCAGTTTAGCTTGTTTGTTGAGCTAGCACCGAGCTAGCGCAAAGGCTAACAGGCTAAGCTGAGGTTCTTCTTCCATGAAGCAGCTCTGTTGTCCTC
>NW_013952546.1:69947-71838 GCF_001266775.1 Austrofundulus limnaeus
TAAAAATATATTATAAAGAATTGTGCAAGAATAAAAGAAAAAATATGTTTTTTAGAGACAGTAGACTATCCGAATCCGACAAAAGAAATCAGAATTGCCTATTTTCAGTGCATCAGGCATTGTGAAGAGCTGCAGCCATATTTAAACCTTTAGTTGGCTCATACCCTTAAAAGAGAGATTTTCTGTGAATGATAAATACATTTTAGCACATTTAGTTAACTATTCTCAAAACAATATGATAACATCCTTTTGAATCAACTAAAGGAAAATAGATATTTGTGTTTATTACCTCTGTACGGACGCTGCTGTGACACCTGAATTTCCCCTCAGCGGGACAATAAATGCCATTTCTATTCAATTCTATTCTATTACAAAGGGTTAGTTTGTTTACCTGACATTTAACATTTCCTTTTAACAGTTACAAATGTTGTTCTCCAGCTTTTTAAGTTGTTTCAACTGTGCAATCAGAGCACTTTTAGCAGGCAAGAAATGTAATATTTAAATAAAATGTGCTTGAATTCTTATATAAAGTTTAGGTGGTTGAAAGTTTTAAACCACAGTTTTTATGACGACAAACTTGTATCTTTTATCAGTGTGTGTTTTCTTGTCAGGCCTTTCGATGAGAAACGCCCAGGAGGAGGAGCCCCAGGACCCCCAGCTGGTGCGTTTGGACAACATGCTGCTAGCGGAGGGCGTCGCGGGGCCGGAGAAGGGCGGCGGGGCCGCCGCCGCCGTGTCTGCCGCCACCAGCTCGGGAGGGATGTCACCTGACAGCTCGCTCGAGCACTCCGACTACAAAAGCAAGTTGAGCCAGATTCGCAGTATCTACCACACTGAGCTGGAGAAGTATGAACAGGTACCGTGTCGCTACAGGAGTCCAGCCCCTGACTTTGCCTGTACATGCTCACCTGATCTGAAGCTGCCCTCCAGGACTAAAAACCATTGACGTGTTAAACTAACACTTCACATAGCTTTAGTTCGGGGTGGGGAGGACATTCCTGGATAGGTTTCATAAGTTAGAGTCTTTGTGAACTCTGCTATAAATCTTAGTCAATAAAAAAATTCTCAGGCAACGTTTTTTTTTATCCTACAACAAAAACAAACTCTAGGGATGACTTAACATAATTTAGGGAAGTGCAACTTTGTTCTTATCAACAGTTTCAGGTTAACATAGCAGTTTTATCTGGCTTAGTTTGAGTAAATAAATGTACAGCTGGAAGTATTCACAGCTGGAAACATCATTATAGATAACCAACATGTATTAATGTCTCTCATTTGTTTTTCTGTGCTCCTCTGTTGTTTCACCGTGAGCCAGGCGTGCACAGAGTTCACCACTCACGTCATGAACCTGCTGAGGGAGCAGTCGCGCACTCGGCCGGTGACCCCGCGGGAGATCGAGCGCATGGTGGGCATCATTCACCGCAAGTTCAGCTCCATCCAGACCCAGCTGAAGCAGAGCACGTGTGAGGCCGTCATGATCCTGAGGTCCCGCTTCCTGGACGCCAGGTGGGCCGTTTCACTTCTAAAAGACAGATTTTAAAACTCACAGCTTTATTTTTATATTTATCTATGCAGGGACAGTACAACAAAACATCATCTGTAGGCAACAGATGCAGCGTACACAAGGCTTCTAGCTAAAAGCTCATTCACAGCCTAAAGGGCTCGACACACGGGGAGCGACAAACTACAGCGATTAACGGCTGTCATCGCAGCCAGGGTGAAAACCCGACACACGGGATGCGATAGCGATCGCAGCGTTGCGAATCACGCTCTCAGATCGCTTRTCTTCACAAAATTTGATTGGTTCTTAACTCTGAAGGCGGGTGTGCATTACGGACGTGTAAACTAAACAAATCTTGCGATGCTAATGATACTGAAAAACAAACACACA
>NW_013952546.1:72583-77960 GCF_001266775.1 Austrofundulus limnaeus
TTAAAAATGTTTCAACAAATAAACCCTGTAAAAATAAATTTGATAACGTATAAATGAAAATATAGCCTTTTTAAACTTTTGCATGGTAGAAACAGAAGCTGTACTTCATATTAGTGACAAACTTTGGCCTTTTTTGATGTGTTACCTTCATTTTTGCTTCTGTTTTTCATTTAAAATAAGTTTCCATTCTCTGCAGGTTTCTAAGGTTCTTCTTCTACATATTAAAATGTTGTTAAACATCTGAGTGGCGCACTACTGCTACTAGTGGTGAGAAAATGTGTTGCACCTTATTCAAAATCAATGCTGTCCCATGCCCCTCTGCGGCCCAAAGTTAAAACCTGTTGTTCTTTTGAGGCCCTCAAGGTGGCGCTGTGGGCCGTGTCCCATAGGTTAAGAACCTCTGGTGTAAATAAATGAGTACAGTGCCGTTAAAATCTACACAAATAAAATACATTAAAATATGTGTCCAGATTAGCTCAAAAGTATGTTTATTTTTAACAAAAAATATGTGTTAATATCTTGAAATTGCAGAGGAACAAATAAATTATGGGAAAATAAAGGATTTAGTTTACATTTTTCAGTTCTGGTGTGCTTGTTTGTTTGGTTTGTTCTCAGGCGTAAGAGGCGCAACTTCAGCAAACAGGCCACGGAGGTCCTCAATGAATATTTCTACTCCCACCTGTCCAACCCCTATCCCAGTGAAGAAGCCAAAGAAGAACTTGCCAAACAGTGTGGAATTACTGTCTCTCAGGTACGCCTCTGAGAAAAATGGGATTTATTTATTTAAGTAGCAGGTTGTATTTCCTCAGACAAGTAGAACAACATAGCATTAGTGTTTCTCATCTCATTCCTTCAGAGCTTTCTGTAAATCATGTGGCTGTGCCTTTCTGCACACAGGGAGCCATTATGTTGCAGGGTTAGACTCTTCCTCCCCTTTCTATATTTGCTTGTTTAATAAGCGGTTTGAGTTTGGATAACAATTATAAAACTGTCATTTTAGTTGCTTAACAAGCTGCTGGTCCAGTTTTTATCTTGTTTGAACAGTGAGTCAGTGTTTAAAGTTGTTTTTTTGTTTGTTTTGTTTTTTTTTAAACATGTCTCTTGGCAAAGATAAAAAGGGTAAAATAAGACAATAAAAGTGTTACACCTCGTCTAAAAGTGCATCTGTTAAAGTTTGGGCTACAGTATGTTAAATTGTTGACTTCTTTTTGACAAATTGTCTCACAGAAACTTCTTTCTATGAACATTTCCTCTGACTGTGCTGTCGTTATGAGAAAGAAACAAGTTAGCTAAATGGCAAGCATTAAAACAGTCAGAGTTCGACTGTATTCTTTTTTATTTATCTGCCCTGTCGGGCAGGTGACGAAAAATGTTACCTGCACGAAACAAAAATGTTCAAAATTTGATAAAACATAAGAAAAACATGTACTGTATTTGTACTACAAAAATATTAACATTTTTACACACAGAGGTATATAATATATGACATCTGATTAAACAGATGCAAACATTGCAGACTGAGTTACTCACAGTCAGTCAATTGTTTTATCAAAAATATCTTCAAAACCTTTTTAGACCTTTCCAGTGTTTCCCCTAGAGTACTGGCCTTGGGAGGGCTGCTTTTAAAAACAGAACGATCAGCAGCAGCAGTTTTGTTTTAAATACAGTTTACAGAACATGAAAGTCTGCAGTTTGCATTAATTGTATCTTATATAGTCTATCTCATATCTAAAGATACATTTAAGATATCTTGAACTGGAGTCTCCCTACAACTTAATGATAAATCTAATGTTATTTATACTGGTCAGAATATAATTAGAGATACTTTGAACTGTCAAAATACATTAAGAGATGTTGATTTATTTGTTTGTTTCTTTCATTTATAAAAACAAAACAATCTATGTTCAGCATTAAAAAAGGTAAATCCTACCCTGAATTAAAAGGGTGCAGAGTGAAGAAAAACTATCAAATGTGTCTCTTATTTTCAAAAATCAACTCCAACAAACAAACAAGCTCAAGCTGGAAAATCTCCAAATTAAAAAAAATAAGTACAAAAAAAACATCTTACTATTTTATCCTAAATAACTAATATGTCTAACTTAGTCATGAAACAATTTCAGATTACTGGAATGTAAGCGTGCGTGAAGCCAAATAAATGTAATATTGGCCTGCCATACAGTGAGCCTGTTGATCTGACCCTCTGCTGCTCTGCGCTCAGAGCACAAGCCGACATTAGCAAGATGGATTTATGACTGATCGAACGTCCACTTCTTTTTATCATCTCTGAGGGTAACAATACATAAAAAAAGAATTTTTTTTTCTCCGAAAACTTGGGTGTGAAAAAACTTCGGTTGTTAAAGCTTCGCGCTGCGTGACGTGCAGCAGGAGGAGGGAGGAAATGATCCTGCGACACGATGGCACGACATAACTTCTACATCGGAAGGGGGAAATTTTGAGGATTTATTTTCTCTAAACATGTTTTAAAACACTATATTTCTTTATTTATTTTCAGAATGTTTCAAATAAATGGCCCTATTAAAAAAATAAAAGAAATTGTTTATCTGCCCAGTCGGGCAGGCATCGGGACACGCCCACCTGCCCGAATATTAGATTTACCTGCCCCAGGCAGTAGGATTTGTTGAACCCTGAAAACAGTGTTAGTCTGATTAAATTAGAACTGAAAGAAGTTTTCCTGCCTGTTGCTGCCCAGAGATGGGGACTCGTGACTCGGACTTAGACTTGAGTCACACTAAAGTCCCTACTATTATAGACTTGGACTTGGACCCTAAAGACTTGAGACTTGACTTGGACTTGGACCCTAAAGACTTGAGACTTGACTTGGACTTGGACCCTAAAGACTTGAGACTTGACTTGGACTCGTGGTTTGAGACTTGTGAACAATTCAAGTCTTTTCACTGCCTGGCTCACGATGCTCACTCCCTCAATCCACGCTCTGCTCCCCCTCGCCTGAGAATGGGAGGGGCCGATGTTAATGACGTAACAAACAGAGCTTCAGCATGGCAGGTGTGTTGTAGTACATTCATTATAAGCTTTGCTTACATTGCATACATTACTTTATTCAACACCATGACAAGAGACTGGCTAAATGAAAAGTGTGTGAAGTCCAAATCCAAAATTAGTTTTTGTGATGACTTGTGCAGCCCTTTGACTTAAAGGATTCTGGTTCATCATCTTCACTGACATGCTTTTATGCATTTAAAAATATTTTTTCTGGTATTTTATTGTAAAATCTGCAGCAGACTTGTCAGTGTGCATTGCCAATGCAATTCACACTATTGTTTTCCTGTTTCTCTTTATTATTATTTTTTATTATTATTATTCAACTTATTCTGTCTTCTTCCACGTCGCCATGCTACTCCTCCTGCATACTTTTTCCTACAGCTGCCATTGTAATTTCTATCTGTAAAGGTCCTGTGCCAAATCATTGCTTTGCCTTCTGGTGCCTGTACAACTTGTAGTTTTTGAAATATTAATGTTTAAACTTTATTCCAAAATTCATATAATAGGAGTCAATGCGGCCTTGTAAGGGTCCAATACTGCCCCATGCTGGACTCAACTTGGTACTGCTCCATACTTTAATAATATTTCATCTCAATTGTTCAGTGTTTACAATACTAATATGATTGTATTTTGATGTTTTACTATAATATTGTCTTAATACTGCTCTATTGTAATATATTGCACTTAAGTGTCAATAATTGCATTTGGCAAAGTAAACTTTTTCTGTATACATACAATCCAATCCCTGGGATTGTCCTCTGCCACATCTCCTATAGTCTCATGAAGAGCACTGTGGCCTTTCATGCAGGAGATCAGGGTTCAAATCCAGCTACAGCTACTTTAACAAAAATCTCTGCAAACTTCTTATTGTCACACAATTACCTTAATTACAAACACCTGCTGATGTGACAGACACAAGCTGGTATAGAAAACACATTTGAACTTGGTCAAAGTTCATTATGCAAGTCCAATGCTCCTGCATACATTGTCCTACTGCTGCCATTGTAATTTCTATCTGTAAAGGTCCTGTGCCAAATGATTGCTTTGCCTTTTGCTGCCTGAACCACATGTAGTTTTTGAAATATTAGTGTTTAAACTTTATTCCAAAATTCATATAATTCATATAATGGGAGTCAATGGGGCCTTGTAATTGTCCAATACTGCCCCATGCTGGAATCAACTTGGTACCGCTCCATACTTTAATAATGTTTAATCTCAACTGTTCAGTGTTTACAATACTAATATGATTGTATTTTGATGTTTTACTATAATATTGTCTTAATACTGTTCTATTGTTGTAATATCATGCAGTTCAGTGTCAATAATTGTATTGGCAATGTGGCCTCTTTCTGCACACATACAAACCAACCCCTGCCACCACATTCTGCCACAACTCCATTGGTCTAATGGTCTATGTCATGGACTTTCATGTGGGAGATCACGGTTCAAATCCTGGCTAATGCAACTTTAAGAAAAAATCTCTTCAAACTTCATATTGTCACACAATTGCCTTAATTCTGAACACCTGCTGACATGACAGGCACTAGCTGGTATAGAAAACACATTTGAACTTGGTCAAAGTTCATTCTGCAAGTCCACTGCTGCAGGCAAAGCCATGCTACAATGACATGCTACGTGGCAATGCACACTTGTTTTTTACATCGTAAAAACCCATGTCTAGTTGGATTTATTCTTTGTCAATGACAAGACAGCCTAGAGCTAAACCTGAACCGTGGTTTAACGAAAGGACTCGAGCTGTCAGACAAGAATGTCGCAGAGCGGAACGCAAGTGGAGAAAAGACAAGCTGCAGGTGTCCCTTCAGATGTTTAGAGTCTGCTGGCGTAATTACCAGGACACTGTAAAAATGTCCAAAAAGGAACACTTCTCTAACGTAATTCTGTCTCACAGCCACAACCCCGGTGTTCTCTTCACTACTATTGACTCTTTCCTTAACTCTCCTCACACTGCTGGTTTAGAAGCATCTGCTCAGCTTTGTAATAATTTTATGCAGTTTTTTATTGATAAGGTTACCTCCATACGGGCCTCCATTTTACGCCCAGACTCTGACCCCTCTGTGTGTAAGCCCTGTTCTGTGGTTTTTAATCAGTTTGAACCAGTGTCTTTGTCTCTTTTAGAGGATATGGTTGCCCAGATTAAGCCCTCTGGTTCTCCATGTGATGCCCTTCCACCACATTTTTTAAAAGAAGTTTTCCCTTGTTTTAGGCACTTAGTTCTTGCCCTTTTTAACAGTAGTTTGTTATCTGGTGTAGTTCCTACTAATTTTAAACATGCTGTGGTGCACCCCCTGTTAAAGAAAACTGGCCTTGATCCCACTGTGCTGGGGAACTATAGGCC
>NW_013952546.1:79533-85119 GCF_001266775.1 Austrofundulus limnaeus
ATAGAATATAATCTAGTATAGTTAGAATACCTTTCATCAAACTGCCAGTTAACTGATACATGCAACAAGACTTGGACTTGAGGTCAAGAGACTTGAGACTTGACTTGGATTTTTGGTCAAAGACTTGGACATCTCTGTTCCTGCCTCAGACCTCGTTAACAGACCCAGATCATTTAATAAAAGGTCTCAATAGAAACCTGATCTAGTTTAGATGAAATTAGAACGTGTCTTATTTGTGACTAACCCATTTCTTCATCAAATGTTATTTTAGGAACTAATTATGAATTTTGTTTTTTAACCAGGTCTCCAACTGGTTTGGCAACAAAAGAATTCGCTACAAGAAAAACATCGGCAAGTTCCAGGAGGAGGCCAACCTTTACGCCATGAAGACCGCCTTGGGGGCCCGACAGGGGGACGACTCTCCACACACTCCAAACTCAACAGGTACCGAGTTTCTGCCTCCCAGTGGAAGACAGAATCTGAAAATTCCCCGTCAACAGGCTGAAAAGTGAATATTTGTCCTCCTGGTCTTGGTTTCTGTTCAGGGTCGGGGTCGTTCTCTCTGTCCGGCTCAGCTGACATGTTCCTCGGGGTTCCATCTGTGAACGGAGAGCAGTCTGCCTACCAGATGCAGGTAATTCACAACACTTTTCTGTTTTCTGCTTCATCTGTAAATGGCTTTAATGTATGGAGGACCGAAACTGACATAATTGGAAATAAAAGCAGAAATATATAAACAGACTAATAAATAAATAAATACACTTAAAATGCACCAATTAAATTTAAACAAGAACAACTTTAGCTCATGTTTTATAATTTAATTGACCTTCATGTTTTATTTTTGCAGCTTAGTTCAAATAAATTACATATTTTAGAACATACCGTAATTTATTTAAAAAAATGTTTTTTGTTTTTCTTTTTACTTTTAGATGCATTTGTGTCTCTTAAATGATTATATTTAATTATGCTTTATATATTTTTTTACCTTATGCATTTCTGCCTCCTTATGCAAATAAAGTGGGTGGGGCTTATTGGAGCTCCTCTCCTATTGGTCAACAGACAGGAAGGAGCAGGATCCATGTGCAGATCTACTGTGCTGCCTGAATTCAGAATAAAGTTTAAACTAAACTTTAAACTAAATGAAGGTCAATTAAATGATAAAACATGAGTTAAAGTTTTCCTTTTTTAACTTAGTTGGTGTACTTTAAGAGTATTTATTGGTCCATTTATATATTTCTGCTTTTATTTCTAATTATGTCAGTTTCAGGCCTCCATATTAAAGATCAAAACCATCAAAAAATTGGAAATCCATCTACGCTGAAGGCTCATATTGCTCCTCATCAGCTGTACATTGGTGTTAATTAAGCCGGTTTTACAAACCAGTCATGTTTCATTGATTGTGCTCACAGAAAACCACTTTTGCTGTTTGCGTTCATCAGTTTGGTGATTTATTTTAAAAAAAAGATCCAAGTAAATCCAGAATGATGACAACAAACAAGCTCATTCAGTTTAATTTGGATTACCTTTCCTGTAATAAGTGAAATAATCTTTTAAAAACGTCACTTTGTTTTTACTCTGATTACCTTTATATTAACTTTTGTTTTATGAAAGATTTAAGAGCAACAAAAAACACAACTAAGGATTAACTTGTCAGAGCAGAATGTTGTGTGTCCCTCCTCGGCCCCGTCACCAGCTCTGCTGGTAAACGAACGAAGGAAGCAGAAACCCCGTGTTTCAGTTTCACTCTGCGAGTTACTGGATCAGTCAGGGGATTTTGTTTTGACAGCGTTCGTCAACAAACAGGTGATGAAAAGTGTTTCTGTGCGAAACTTGTTGAAACCTGTTTTTATTTGGTTTATGGATGAATCGTGCGGTCGAGTGGAGCCACGATACGAGATGTGACTCTCTGTGTTCGTCTCTCTCAGGCTAACGGAAACTGGCAGAGCCGGGGCTCGCCCCCCTCCGGCACTTCTCCCCACAGCGACCAATCAGAAAACTCCGACTGATGGCCCCGCCCACCGGCACAGAGCGACCGACAGACTGAGGAGGGATGAGACGATGAATGAAACCACACATCCCACTCAGCTGCAGTTGTTTTTGTATATTGTTTGTTTGGTTTGGTTCTTTATGTTGTTTTATTTGTTCTGTGTGTGTGTGTGTGTGTGTGTGTGTGTTTTGTGTGCATGCAGGTTTGGTTTTCTTATTGAGGTTGTGGAGTTTGTTTTTCACTACATTTGACACGTTCCTAAAAGTAAAACGTGTTTGTGACGGGGGAGAAGCGAGGGGCGGGTCTGCATTATCTTTGTTTTTAGCACATTATATCATTATTATTATTATTATTCTAATTATTATTGCTTTTCTTCTT
Source organism: Austrofundulus limnaeus (assembly GCF_001266775.1). Classification (NCBI taxonomy): domain Eukaryota; kingdom Metazoa; phylum Chordata; class Actinopteri; order Cyprinodontiformes; family Rivulidae; genus Austrofundulus; species Austrofundulus limnaeus. The sequence goes on from NW_013952546.1 coordinate 81,899, forward strand.
AGTGCAACAAGTATTTTCATTTTATCAGCTCGGACAAGAGAGAGAATGCTTTTAGTGAGTGAGAGGGCAATAGAGAAAAATCCAAAGACTTTGTGTGTTTGTTTTTCCGTCTTGTTTATTCTGTTGTGTTCGGGCTTGTTGGTCCCTGTAACATGAACGGTGTGTGCCTGAGTCCATATTAATGGGTTGAATGAGTGTTGACAGTGCTGTCTTTTATTTTTCTGTACAGTGAAACACCTGTATTCTCTCTACCTCTTTTACAATAAAGACTGTATTCACAAGCAGCTGCTGGTCTCAGTTTCATTCGGTTCTGGACCCAGAGTGACGGATCCAGGGAGTCCGTTCATGATTTATCTTAAAACACAAGGATTGTCTTAAGTTTTATTTGTTAAATTCCTATTAAGCTCACAGTCAGATAATAAATATCCTGTAATTCCAAAGTTTTAAGTCTTTAAACTACAACTTTAAAGTGCCTGCCATGTCATATTTTTATAAATAATATAAATATAAATGCATTTTTGGAAAGGAAAGGTAACGGCGTATTGCCAGAAAAAATCCCAACTGAGAGAAACAGTAGTGATGTCAAAGGGAAATGTTTTTTTTTATTGAACAACAAAGAACACAAAATAATACAATGTACAAACAATAAGGCGTATTTCAAACAAACAAACTTGCATATAAGAGAAAAGGATGGGTGCAAATAAAGAAGTTTAAAAATAAGAAGGAACAAAAAAAGGCTAGGGTTTAGATGTTAAATCATACTCTTCATTATAGAGCATAGATTGTGGGCATGTTTAGTGCGCATCACTTTAAGAGAATTGCAGTACAAAATAARGTCATTGTGAAAATGATAGAAATTTGGTTTAACCTTAAGATATTTAGCTTTATGGATGAAAAATTTCCCCAGAATGATAATAGTGTTGATGAGAAAGTCACTGTTGTTATTGTCCATAATAAGTCCATAAATTATATTGTTTTCAGAGAACATTTGGAGACTGGGAACTTTGGGAAATAACCAGTCAAACATATCAGACCATAATGTTTCAACATATGCATTGAAAGAAAGGGAAATGTTTGTAAACAGCATTGCTACAACAGCTAAGAATTTGATGTTTCTTTAAATTGTTTTGAGTCACTATCAGAGAGATGAAGAGTCAGAGTTTAAATAAGGTTTCAGTAAACAAAGAGTTCCTCTTGGATGCAGGGACGTTAGAGCAGTGATGGTGGGTGCAGTTCCGTGTTCGAACACGAGAGGCGCTAATGAGTCAAAATCCAGCATGAATCAAGCTTACAGAAGTCTGAACAATCCTGCAGAAAAAGTCTTTCAATTGATAAATGATGGCTGGATTTTCTCACAATCCTTGTATTTTTTTAAATAACATTAAATTACAAGTGTGTGAACACGTGTGGTTAAATGTAAACACCTCACAATTTGTGTGCAAGGATGTTGAACAAATTCTTGCAGGTTTGCCACTGCTTTGATGTCACTTCCTGTTTTTTTGGTTTCTTTAACTTTTTTGTATTTGAAGGATGATGCAGACACTTTCAGAGGACAAATTAAAAATATATGTTTTATATTTGAAAACCTTTATCCAGTCCCTGATCCATCCTCCTTCAGCTCTACTGCTCAGGGTTCTTTCTCGTTAGAACTTTCATCAGTCTGCCTCTCATGGTTGTGGAGGAGTTCTGACCCACTCTTCTGCAGCCTTGCTTCAGATCTGCAGACACTGCTCGGCTCTCTGAAGGTTCTGGACTCTGGACTGTTGCACCATCATGGTCCTGCTGCAGCGTGTCTGGTTGGACAGGTGACCTCATGGTCCACTCAGGGACTGCAGGGATCCGAACCATCAGCCCTCACCGTGCTGACAGCTGCTTTTATGAGCTTCTCTTATAATCTGATTTTAAAAACACGCTAAGATTGATGAGATTAAATTAACTCTTATTTGTTTTCTGTTGGATTTTAAAGGCATTTAGGAGTCACAATAATCATGATGGGACTGAAAAAAGTAAAAAGCCTAAGGTTTAGCTGATGTCTTATACAAAGTATTTTAATCTTAAAGGCTGACGCGTGCGCGCCTCGGGGCTTTCCCACAGCGCATCAAAGGCTTTCCAAAGACAAAGCTGGACCGTTTGATGAGGGCGCGTGAAGAGAAGGGGAGGGAGGGGGTGTCCGGTGGCACGTGTGGCCTGAAGTGACACCCATGTGACGACGGCGCGTGCGGAAACAGAGGTGAGGATGGAAACGCGTCGGCACCCGCCGGAGCGCACGCTGCTGACGCAAAAAAAAAAAAAAAAAGTTATTCAAGCACTGAAAAACATCAGTTTGGCACTATAAGAAATTAAATATTGTGAGGATATTTAGAGGAAAACATGTTTAAAAAGTGCAAACTCCATCATAAATGATAAACGGATGAGTGTGATTATGGAGCGACAGTCATTTCTGATCATAGTCCGCTCATAATGAAACAGAATGTTCCTGTTACACAATCGGTCTATCGTCCTTGGCGACTTAATCCRATACTTTTATCTGACGAAGACTTAATTAATATGCTTGCTTCTGAAATTAATTTTTTTACTGATGTTAATCGGACTCCCGGGATGCCACTCGGCACTGTGTGGGAGTCATTAAAGGCTTACCTGAGAGGTCAAATAATCTCTTACTGTGCAAATAAAAAGAAGAAAAACATCAAATGGCTAAAATCACTAACAGATCAGATTTTACAATTAGACAGGGAATGCTGCCATGCTTTTACACAAGACTCACTTAAGAAACGTACATTACTCCAAACAGAGTTTAACACCTTATCTACCCAACAGGACGAATATTTATATCCAAATCTAGGTATGGCTACTATGAGCATGGTGAGAGGGCTGGACGCTTTCTTGCACAGCAGCTACGGCATCGCTCAGCTAAACAGGATATCTCTGCTATAAATGATAAGCATGGTGTAAAAYGTTGTGAGAATGCAGGAATTAATCTGTGTTTCAGCAAATTTTACCAATCTCTGAATACCTCCGAAGCCTCACCTAACCCTACTGAATTGGATGATTTTTTTAAAGATATTAAAATCCCTTCACTAAGTTCTGACCTATCTAACAAGTTGGAAAGATGTTTCTCTTTGGCTGAGATAAACTCTGCAATTAAAAACATGCGAAATGGAAAATCTCCAGGACCAGATGGTTTCCCGGCAGAATTCTTTAAGAAATTTTCGGATCTACTT
>NW_013952546.1:85399-90721 GCF_001266775.1 Austrofundulus limnaeus
ATTTATTTATTTATTTATTTATTTATTTTAATAAATCAAGAGCGTTTCCCTGCATGCGTCATTTTACGCGCTGATGTCTTCTGCTAAAACATAAAATCTGATGATGATTTTTCATTAGAAACATTTCTGGGGGGCTTAAACCTGGAAGAAAGTGGGGCTTGGTGAGGTGGGCGGGTCCAGGTTGTAGGAGGGTCCTGCAGGGCCCAACGTGGGGGTCTGCAGGGGCCCAATAAAAGGGGAGGGAGCTGCAGAGGCTGATCAGTCGCACTGAGCAGGAAGCAGCTGCTCCAGGAACATGAAGCTGCTTCAGGAGACTGATGATGCGACAAACAAGAAAAAGGTAAAATCACTCCCAGCTCAGGCTGCAGGGACCTTTAATCTGAGGGTAGTTTGTGGTGTTTTGGTGACGTCACTGTTGAGCGTCCATTGCAGCAGTTAATTGTGGGTCACTCCCTGCAGATGATAAAGTCTCAGGTGGAGAAACGGCGCAGGGAGAGGATGAACCGGAGTCTGGAGCTCCTGAGGACCATGCTGCTGCAGGAACCTCAGCAAGTAAATGAAATGAAATCAAACTTGTGCATGGAACACAGAAAACGGTGAACGAATTCCGATTTGTGAGATTTGCTGTGTTCAGTTATTTCACACAACTTTTTCTGAGTTGGGGTTTTGAATTTGTTGCCTCGCAGAAAGAAAGGCTCTGGCTGGACTTCCAGCAGGTGTCGCTCTGTGTTTCAGTAGATGCATGGATGGATTCTGGTATTTGCAGAAATGCAGCTAAATTGTGATTTTTCTTTTGCAGTTAGTTCCAAACGGTACATTCAGCTGTTGTGTCTCACTGCAGGACGGGACGCAGCACAGGGTGGAGAAAGCTGAGGTCCTGGAACAGACGGTCCTCTTTTTGCAGAAAAAAGCCAAAGAACAGAAGAGTCCAGGTCCAAGACCCTCCTTCCAAGATGGCTTCTCCTCCTGCCTGCAGAGAGCTTCTCAGTTCCTGGGGCCCACAGGGAAGGGTCTCTGGATCGGGCCGGCGCTGGACGCGACCTTCGCCGGTCGTTTCTCACGCTCCCACGGTGAATCTGCAGCCGCTCCGAGCAGACCCCCCGGCACCTCCCTGACCCACACCAAGTCCATCCTCCAGATGCTGAGGCAGAGGTCCAAGTCCGGTCAGCCGGGGTGTGGCGTGAGCGGCGGCGCTCCTTCCCACCGACTCCCCGCAGTTCCCCAGCAGCCTCCGACACACGAGGGGCTGGAAAAGAGGGCAGAGAGACCGGAGACCAAAGAGAGCTCGTCCCAGAGTCCCCCCCTGACCCAAACTCTGTGGAGACCGTGGCCCTGATCACCAGGCTGAACTCTCAAACACTAATCCTTCATCCGTATAAGCTAGTGTCTTTTTTATGTTCTGCTGAATATCTTTGTATTTTAATCTTTATATAAGCTCCTGAGTGTGATGATGTTAAACTGAACTTGTGCATGTGCTGTAGTGTGTGTAGGCTCCTCTCCTGCTTAATGCTCAGTGTGGCAGCCAGGTGATCTGCTGGCAGGGATGAGGGCACTCTTTCACATGACCTTCAAGACCCTTCAACAGGTGAGTATGAGCTGCTTTAAGATTTTTATGATGCTGCTGTCACTGCTGCAGAGCGGGGTGGTGATGTGGGTAATGATTCATTGTCCGTTCATCACATTTCCAGGTGTTTGTGTTTGGAAGAGACCCTCATTTTCATCTCTGTGCCATGATGTCTGCTGGCATGAGTGGCATCTGTGGCTTTGTTCAATTTAACACACATCCTTCACAACAAGATATTCCCATGTCTTGTCTGTTTTGCACACTAATTTATTCTGGTTGTCTCCCTATGGTGAGCATTATTCTTTTTTTTTCTTAATAATTCTTAATTCTTTATATTTCTTTATAATAAAACATTTGTTACATTTAAAAAACCTGTGAAGTTTTTTTTAAAGTTAAAGGCCTTTTGTCTGCAGAGATTTAGGTGTGAAGCAGCTTGTGAGGCTCCAGCTGTGACGTCTGTAAAACAGCCGACTCTCTCACCTCAGTCAGGAGCACATTTGTCAGCGTTTGAAAAACAAACCAACGTCTAACAAGAGCAACTGTGTTTTCTGTAGGAACACAGTGTGAACACTGAATATCTCAAGTGAAACAGAACCTTAGCCTAAAATAAGAAAATGTTTGGAATGATTTAATTTTCCTCAGGAACAGTAAAGGTTAGTAAAGCTTTATAAACTAGCTGAGTACTAATAGCAGCACGACTAATATTAAATGTAGAAAATAATGTAGGTTGTCTAAAAGTAGCAAAAAAATAGCTAAATTTGTCAAAGGTTCAGTTATAATTAATAAATTTCTAACTTAAAGTGGAAATTGGTTAGCTAAACGCTGAAAGATTGAGCTAAAAGTAGCAAAACACAATCAAAAACCTAAGTGTTAGAAAATGCCTGCTAAAAACAAAAAATAGCCAAAGGCTAGCTAAAGTCTAAAATTAACAGAAAAGCTTAACAAAAAGTTAATTAAATGGGGCAAAAATGGAGCTAAATGTAGCCAAACTATAGCTAAATGTTGCAAATGTTTAGCTAAACGTTGCAAAGGTTTAGCTAAATGTAGAAAAAGTTTAGCTAAATGTTGCAAAACATTAGCAAAATACAGCAAACGTTTAGCTAAATGTGGCAAAAGTTTAGCTAAATGTGCAAAAGTTTAGCTAAATGTGCAAAAGTTTAGCTAAATGTAGCCAAACTTTAGCTAAATGTTGCAAAAATCTAGTTAAATGTAGCAAAGGTTTAGCTAAATGTTGCAAAAGTTTAGCTAAATGTTGCAAAAGTTTAGCTAAATGTTGCAAAAGTTTAGCTAAATGTTGCAAAAGTTTAGCTAAATGTTGCAAAAGTTTAGCTAAATGTAGCAAAAGTTTAGCTAAATGTAGCAATGTTTAGCTAAATGTTGCAAAAGTTTAGCTAAATGTAGCGATGTTTAGCTAAATGTTGCAAAAGTTTAGCTAAATGTAGCAATGTTTTGCTAAATGTTGCAAAGATTTAGCTAAATGTTGCAAAAGTTTAGCTAAATGTAGCAATGTTAAGCTAAATGTTGCAAAAGTTTAGCTAAATGTTGCAAAACTTTAGCAAAATACAGCAAACGTTTAGCTAAATGTTGCAAAACTTTAGCTAAATGTAGCAATGTTTAGCTAAATGTTGCAAAGGTTTAGCTAAATGTAGCAATGTGTAGCTAAATGTTGCAAAGATTTAGCTAAATGTTGCAAAAGTTTAGCTAAATGTAGCAATGTTAAGCTAAATGTTGCAAAAGTTTAGCTACATGTAGCAATGTTTAGCTAAATGTTGCAAAAGTTTAGATAAATGTTGCAAAGAAATTTAGCAAAATGTTGTAAAACTAGTTAAATGCAGGAAAAGTTTAGCTAAATGTTGCAAAACTTTAGCAAAATACAGCAAACATTTAGCTAAATGTTGCAAAAGTTTAGCTAAATGTTGCAAAGGTTTAGCTAAATGTTGCAAAAAATTTAGCTAAATGTTGTAAAACTAGTTAAATGTAGAAAAAGTTTAGCTAAATGTTGCAAAAATTTAGATTAGACTAAAATTAACAGACTGATGCTAAAAATAACCAAAACAATAAAGTAACAAAAGTAAAAAAAATAAATAAAAAATAAAATGACCATAGCAACATGGAAACACAGGAAAAAGGTTTAGCTGCTGTTCTGCTCTGAAAAGAGATGTTCTAAAAAAATATGGTAATTTATTCTAAAATACTGGGAATTAAAAGGCAATCATCAGTTAAAAACTAAAGTAAGAGTTGCTTTTATTTGTTTAAGTAAATAAGTAAAAAATCATGTTATTTTTTGCTCATCGTATTGATTATTTCAAAATAAAATATTGTCTCTTGTATAATTTGAACTGATTTCATAATAAAGGCTTTAAGACACTTTTTAAGTTCAAGTGTTATTCTTTTAGTTTTGCAGCTCTGGATTAATTTGAATCATTTTAAACGTCTCATTTAAATGTTTCTGAGCAGGACCCCCCCNCACACACACACACACACACACACACACACACACACACACACACACAATTACTCACATTTATTGTCCACGTGTCCATTGATGTCTTTTTCCCTTAAAATTTCAGTTTTATTCTTTTTAAATAAACATAAACACTTCTAACAAATATTTGTAAGGTAAAAACCGAGAACACAATGTAAAACTTAATGCAGTAAAAGAGCTAAATGTTATCAAATAATATTGATGAGAAATGAAGAATATGGGAAAGTTTTAACACTAAACGAACCAAACAAATTAAATGTTTGTTTTCAGCTCCAGTCCTGATAACAGACCTACTCTCTGCTTCTTTCTAGTGGGAAACAGAAGCAGAAGCTGCTGTTTGCACTTTTATCTCTTGGAGCTGCTGTGTGGGTTAAAGGAATGCATTTATGCCTTTTCACACACTTTACGCAGGATGGTGCTAATTGCGCGTCCTTAATACGCGCGTGAGAACGTTTGGATCCAGTTCTTCCGGACAAAATGTCCCTGTTCTGTCCACCTTCTTCTCAGCCGTCTGAAACAACAACAAATAAAAAAACTTCAGGGTCTGTTTTATAAATGTAAATAAGAAAAGTTGATCTAGGTAACGCTGGTTCCAATGGTTTGCGCAGTTTGTGTTTGGATTATTAAAAGGATCCTGCGCCATCTGGGCGCATGGATCAGACGCGCGTAATGACGCACGGAGAGGATATGAAATTTAAGAGATTCTGATTTATTTTTGACAATGTACTTTAAAAACCTTTAAATTAATACAATTAAAATAATCTCTGAAATGACTCCAAAGACAGAAAACAGTGAACATCTCCTCCCTCTGTCTCTTATTATGAAGCTAAATAATTTTGACGCGCGTGGAACAAATGGTGCAGTTTCTGTGAGCCGCAGCAGACCCACGTGTGGAGGTTGGAGCGGCTCCTCCTGCGCGTTCCCGTCTCCAGCATCAGTCCGCGGACATCAAAGTCTCTTCTGTTCCCATGGTAACGAGGTGACAAACCTCCATCGTTTGTCTCCCAGCTTCCTGCTGCTTTGGCGGATGTTTGTCAGCTCATAAATAAAAGGAACACGAGCCTTTAACACCCAACAGGCACGTGCTGTTCGCAGCTACTGGACCCTGCACGCGTCTTCCTCCGAGAGGAGGGGGTTCCTGTCGGGGTGGGGGTATGGGGTCCCCTGGACCGAAAGGTTTTGTGGAGGTAAGGTCATCATCCCAAACAGAACCTCCATAAACTGTTTGGTTCTTTTCAGCTTTTTGTTTTCATCAGTTTTCTGTCGATGGCAC
>NW_013952546.1:91216-93923 GCF_001266775.1 Austrofundulus limnaeus
GGCCAGAGTTTGTGCCCTTACGTGATCTCCCCACAAGTGAGAAATGAGATTAACATGATCAGAATTGTGGGTGGCAGCTTTTAACTTTACCCATCAGCCCCGCTGCTGCTTTGCCTCGTTTTGATTCTCCTGTGTTCCTACAAAATGTTTGACTGAGGTGTGGCGCTCGAAGACACGCCCACGCCACGGAGGAGGGGGAGCAGAGGTTTACTATCCAACATTGGAATCAATTGTTGCTCTGCTGATGAAAGACTACTTCTAAACCACAACTTTCCAATTTTATCTGTAAATTAATAACTGTCTTTTTGGTATTTGTTTTCTGTTTCTAATTTTGTTTTTATTCTTTTAGCTCAGTGCTGAGGACCGGTGATGGTGTGGTTGACCTGGATGGCGGTGTCCCTTTGTGTGTGCATGCTTGCAGTGATGAACGCAGGTGGAGGGAACAAGGAGTGAGTGTGGTTTCACGTGTGTTTGTTGTAGTTTCTCTTTGGGAGCCGCTCGTCCAGAACAGGTCTGTTGGCTCCTACAGGTAAGCCTCAGTAGCTGAGCATTAGTTGTTTGTTTTTTCTTTTGTTTTCATTTTTGAACAGATGTTTTTTTAATTTAGTCTTTCACATTCTGTTTTTAATAAAACAACTTTCTGTACTTGAAAACGTCTCCTGCTTTTTGCTAAACCGTACCTGTGTGTCTTGACTTTTGATTTTCTGGGTGAAAGTTATTGGTTGTTAGTGACAACCAAACTTTAATGTTGTTGTGCCGAAAATCACCACTTGCCACAAATACAATTAAAATAATCTCTGAAATGACTCCAAAGACAGAAAACAGTGAACATCTCCTCCCTCTGTCTCTTATTATGAAGCTAAATAAATTTGACGCGCGTGGAACAAAAGGTGCAGCTTCTGTGAGCCGCAGCAGACCCACGTGTGGAGGTTGGAGCGGCTCCTCCCGCGCGTTCCCGTCCACAGATTGTGGCGCACAAGGATTAATCTGAGCTTAGAACTGATACATCAGTAAATGAGTCTGCTGGGGGGAGGAGAGGAAACCCCCTGGTCCCGACACGTGTTCAGTGTCCACAGTGTGTCCAGATCAAATACTTCTGCTGTGGAGTTTAACCAGTTTAGAGTTAAAGTGTAATAAAAATAAATTTTCTGTGAAGACGCAGAGACTCAGAGCAGAAAGCCATCAGGCAGGAGTCTGAGCAGAGGGTCCTGAACCCCCCAGACCACCTGACCCCAGAATCCACAGCAGGAGGTCTTTTTTTACAGGAAGTGTCTCAACTAAAACATGTGGAGTAAGATTAAAAATGTTTTAAATTCACTCTGAAGAAGCCAACAGTTTCTGCTTTATTTAATCCAGTTTTAAATTGTCGGAGGGGGCGTGGCTCCAGCAGTCCGCGGACATCAAAGTTTCTGCTGTTGCCATGGTAACGAGGTGACAAACCTCCATCGTTTGTCTCCCAGCTTCCTGCTGCTTTGGCGGATGTTTGTCAGCTCATAAACAAGAGGAACACGAGCCTTTAACACCCAACAGGCACGTGCTGTTCGCAGCACCTGGACCCTGCACGCGTCTTCCTCCGGGATGAGGGGCTTCCTGTCGGGGTGGGGGTATGGGGTCCCCTGGACCGAAAGGTTTTGTGGAGGTAAGGTCATCATCCCRAACAGAACCTCCATAAACTGTTTGGTTCTTTTCAGCTTTTTGTTTTCATCAGTTTTCTGTCGATGGCACGTGTCGACATGGAGGTGAAGTGAGGAKAAACTGGTTCATCAATAAAAATACATTTCTAAAAATAATATTCCGCTTTTGATTCATGCAAGAAAAGTAAAATAATCCAACTTCTTTGTGCGTATTTGGCGCCACCTGTGCGCGTAAAGTTGGATCTTTTTCATTATTTTTGAAAAATAAAATAAATCTATTTAAGCCATTGTCAGATTTTCTTCTAACGTCCGTTTTATCTGTTTTAGGATCAGTTTTTTTTACCGGCTTTATTTACACATTAAAACGTTTCTCTGATCTGTGAAACATTTACATGTCAMTCTTCATGAAGAGCGCGTGGGAACGTGAGAAACCCCCCACCCCCTCCTTTTTATTCTAATGACAGATGAATCAGTTAAACAGATAATAAAGCTGTAAATTCAGCAGCAGCTCCTGGTTTCCTACGAGAAACACTTCCTGTCTCACACTGAGAACGGTTTTATTGATGGAAAAATCCAGATATAAATTTATTGTTAGAAGATCTGAAAAATTCTGTTTTCTTCTTCTTTTCTTTTAATTTCAGAAAGTTTTTCTGACTAAAGACAATAATTTTTAGTTGTTTTTGTGAGGAACATCTCAAAAAGAGACATCCTTTTTGCGCAGTTTGTGTTTGGATTATTAAAAGGATCCTGCGCCATCTGGGCACGTGGATCAGACGCGCGTAATGACGCACGGAGAGAATCTGAAATTTAAGAGATTCTGATTTATTTTTGACAATGTACTTTAAAAACTTCTAAATTAATATGTGGCAGGATGAATTGCACCTGCTGGCAGGGTAATTGTGTTGTTGTGGCAGCCAATGACACCAGGGTGCTCCCTATAAAAAGCACAGGTAAACTGCAGGTTTAGATTAGATTGGTTGGCTGAAGACACGTCACCGTGTGGTCCAGTGTTGTGCCTGCTGGGTGCCAACTGCAGATAACTGTCGGCATGTTTGCCCTCACCACTGATTGTG
>NW_013952546.1:93933-108668 GCF_001266775.1 Austrofundulus limnaeus
AAACACTTCCTGTCTCACACTGAGAACGGTTTTATTGATGGAAAAATCCAGATATAAATTTATTGTTAAAAGATCTCAAAAATTCGGTTTTCTTCTTCTTTTTTTAAAATTAAATTCAAACATTGAGTTATTTAGAAAGTCACAAAGGTTCAGCCGAAACTGGTTCAGAATCAGACTAAAGTAATAAAATAATAAAAAATAATAAAATAAAAACACTCACCAAAATCTGCATTCGTTTTTTATGCAGCGTTCAGATGTTTCTGTAAAACTATTCAGACTTTTATTTAGTTTTCCTCAAGTAATTCAGCAAAAATTACAATAAGTGTGTTTTAATTCAAATATACAGATTTAAACAGATTTATTCTTACATAAAAATGTACAACAAAAAGACCAAAGTGAAAAGGGAAAACATCAGTCAGGTGACTTCCTGCTCAGAGTCCAAACTCCTCCCACATTGTCCCGTTCTTCCTGTCCGTCATGTCTCTTCTGAAGTAAACCAGCTGAACTTTCTGTTCCCTACAGGACGGTTTGTGTGGCGTCGGCGGCGCTGTTGGACCTGTCGCCTCCAGCTTTCTGCTCCGTTGTTGTTGTTTGTTCTCCGGCCACGGCGGGCTGGCGTTCAGGCTGGGCGGCGGCGTCCGGGGGAGGAGAGACCAGCACCCTCTCGATGGGCTCGTCGGCCGCTCTGTCCGTCACGATCAGGTAATTGGGCTCGGGCTGGTGGGAGCTGGAGCGCCGCTGCAATGCATGCTGGGTGCAGGAAAAGGAGCGCTGCCTGGGGGCGGGCTGGGGCGACAGGAAGTGAGGCGTGGTGGCCCGGGGGACTTCCTGACTCCTGTCGCGGTCTTCGTCTTCTGAGGTCACCTCCTGTAAGGTGCTGATCGGCCGAGGGGGGCGGCCCATGATTCTCGGAGGGACGAGCGCCGTCGCTGATTGGTTCAGCTGCGGTCGCCAGCTCTGAGGGGAGGGGTACTGAACTCGACCCATCGACCAATCCCTGCGAAAAGATCATCGTGATAATGAATCAGAATTATCGTTTAAACAAACAAACCCAACAAAGTCACAAAAACAATCAGAGAAACCGTACGTTTGTGGCGGTGGGCTCAGGTCTCGATGGCCGACGATGCCAGAAAAGGAGGCGCTCCTCCCGGGCAGGACTTGTGATCCGACCCACGTGGAGTACATCAGAGCGTGCTCCTCCCACGTCATGTCGCTGACGGGGGCGACGGGCACGGGTCTCCTCTGGATCTGGTGAGCCAGCAGGAGTTCCAGGACCTGGTGGTGCATGGCCTCTCGGGCCACGTCGATCGGACGACGACCCCGCCGGTCGTGGAGCTCCAGGTTGGCGCCGTGAAGGAGGAGGAGCCTGGCCGTGTCGTAGCAGCCGTGGAGGGCGGATAGGAAGAGCGCCGTCTCCCCCTGAGAGAAAACATTTAAAAAATACAGTCAGGAACAAATCCAGTCTTCTGGTTTCTAGAACAGGAAACAGGTTCACTTTCTGTTCTGTTCTGTTGACTTTATGAATAGGTGGACTCCAGGTACCTTGTTGTCTTGGAGGTCCACGGCAGCCCCGTAGCGGATGAGGGTCCTCGCCAGGGAGAGGTGGTTTACTGAACATGCCCAGTGCAGGGCCGACCTCCCTGAGACAAAGTGTGAGTAAAGGGGAGGAAAGGAGGGAGTAAGTCAGCCAATGAACAACCATTACACAACAGAGTCCAGCCCAGATGGTGAAGAGTTGGGAGGATGAAGAGGAGGGACGCCTGGGCCGAAGGAGATGATGGGACAGGAGGACAGAGAAAACAAAGACTGGAAAGCTGAAGCGAGGGGAAGGATGAGCCCCGAAGCTGATACTGATGGACCCGAGCGAGGACATTAACTTTGTTCTGAGTCGGAGGAGGAGAGCAGGGGAGCTAGAGGAGGAGAAGGGACAGAAAGGACACAAAAAGAGGACGTGAGAGAAGCGGGGTGAGTTACAAGTTTCTCCACCCCCTCAGTTTCCAGATGTCAGAAACAGATCATGAGATGTGTTGTTATTCCTTTTAAAGTCAGCTGTAACCTGGACAGGTACGTGTTTGCCACGTCTCAGACAATGATCAGGTTTCTATCTATAAAAATACATTTAAACTTCCTGTGACATGCATATTCTTCAAATACAAAAAGAAAGAAAACATCTTTACGTTTAAGAAAGTTGGAATAATACACATAATTTTACCCATTTTGTCCCATAACGAGCAGATTTTCTTTTGAACTTGGCTCAGCCAAAGTGAAACAGGAAGTGACATAAAAGGGGAACTCTTTAAGAAAGAAAACTCTCTGGTCTTTGTTTGTTGAAACAGTAATATTTGAACTCTGACTTTTCCTTATCTCTCTCTCTCTGATTGTGCCTCAAAATAATCTAAAGAAACATCAGATTGTTCTCTACAGTCTGAGTTATTAGCTGTTGTATTAATGCTCTGTTTACATGCAGACATTCCCCTTTGACATCACTTCCTGTTACTTCACAGGCAAATATCTCAACAACTGTTCATCTCAGCAACATGCAATTTCTTTTGCAATTTTTTATCAATGTCATCTTTCACATAATGAGTTCATATGTATTACAAAAATTTGACGTCACAGGCCCTTTAAACCACGGAGCAGCCTTCAGAGCTAACTAATGATGTGTTTCTGTTTGAAAAACAAAACCTTTACAGATCTGAGATATATAAGTAGTTGAAAAATAAGTATTACCAGTGTGATCTGTGTTGTTGACTGGAACTCCTGCTTGCAGCAGCTCCAGGACCACCCTGTCCAACCCGCTGCGCACGGCTCGGATCAGAACCACAGACCCATCTGGGCCACACCACTCTGCTGACTGCCACCATGACAAGATCAAAGTGAAAATAAAATAACATCCATAATAAAGAAGTTTCAAATTCAACATTCAGTAAAGAGTTTCAAATAATACAAGCTTCTTTTTAAGATGTGGATGAGTTTAAATAAGAATAATAAATGAAAACAGTCTGACCTGCTGCGGAGGACTGAGCAGAGGAGGAGGCATGGCGCTCCTCTCCCATCCTCTAGGTGGAGCTGTGGGCAAACAAACGCCTTTCAGAATGAGGGACACTAACACAAATACTTTCATTTATACTTAAATAAACACAAGTGCAGTGCTTTGTTAGATATGTTTATAAGTGTTTAAAAGTTAGGAATGAGAAGCGATTTTGTTTCCTTACGTTGCACAGGCCTGTGGGTCTGAGAGGTTCCGACCCGAAAGTGTCTCTGTTCCGGGCTCCTGTGGTCACAGATGGAGGCGTCTTCTTGTCGTCTGGAACTTCTCATGGTGATGTCTTCCATTGAACTCTGGGTAAAGTCTGTGTCACTTCCTGGATCCTGGTCACGTTTTAGGGGCCTGAAAAAAAAAAAAGACAAATTTTACACAACAGCATTTTCTCTGATCTCTATAAAAGTTACAAAATGTTTTATTTGTTACCAAAGTGCTTTAGAGAACAATAATGAAGTGTTGTAGTTTATTTTCTGATATATAAACATGAATTACGAGTCATCTTGGACAAACTAACATGGTTTAATAGTCACAAAAATAGATTTTTACTGAACTCTTCAGGAAGGAATGAAGAACAAAAATGAGAGCTGGGTATTTGTGAGTTTTATTTCTGATTAATTTCTCACTGATCTTCAAAAGATCAATGGAACATTATATCATTTTACAACATAAGAGATAAGCTTTAATTTAAAAGCTTTAATGTCCTGATGCATCTCAGTAATCCAGGTAAAAAAATCAAAAAGAAAAAAATTGAATAGGTCTTCTGGACGGGTTCTTCTCTAATGAAACGTTTCGTCTCTCCTCCAAGAGACTTCTTCAGTCTGAGAGTTTCAGGCAAAATTCAGGCTTTTAAGCACTGCAACMCTGCAACAAACTACAACACTTCATTATTGTTCTCTAAAAGCAAATTCAGTGCTTAAAAGCCTGAATTTTGCCTGAAACTCTCAGACTGAGGAAGTCTCTTGGAGGAGAGACGAAACGTTTCATTAGAGAAGAACCCGTCCAGAAGACCTATACAATTTTTTTCTTTTTAAAAGCTTTAAATTCTTCCATTTCTGACATGTATTAAGTTCAGCTTTGACTTACTGGTGTTCCCCAAGGCTCTGTACATAGCCTCCTTATTTTGTTAAAATAATAAACTCACTGCAGTGCAGATGATTCACCTCCAAATAATTTAATTTAATTATAACTTAGAGATTTGTTTTCTCTCTCTTTTAAAGCTTGTGTAACTCCACAGCTTTCCTTTTCGGTGACATCATGCCTCCTTTAGACACAACATCCTGTCCGAACCACTCACCGCATTCGGATGGCGTCCTCCCCCAGTGGTTCCCGCCTTCTCTTCCTCTCTGCCTCCTTTGCTTTCTTCTTCTTCCTGAGGCTCATTTTCTCTTTTTCTCTGCTGGCTTTGACCCTCTCCTGATGGGCCGTGTGCTGCATACAGGCCTTGGTCTTGCTGTCCTCGTCGTCATTGCCGACTTTGGGCCGGTGCCTCACCCTGACGCTCTCGTTGCTCTCTGTTGCTCGCCGCCGCCTCACCCTCCTCATCACAAAGACCACCAGCAGGGGCAGCACGAGCAGAAGGCCAACTGCTATGGCGACTACAGCCCATATCCACGTGGGGGTCGGCTCTTTTAATGAAACGACACAAATTATTAATGAACTTTTTAAAAATGTAAAACTGACAATTGGTGCGTCCCAATGTATTCAGACTATTTGCTTTGCTTTTTCCAGTCCTAGTGACACTGACAAAATATTGTTTTAGGTTCCTAGAAATAAAATTATGTTTCAAATTTAAAAAAACTCACAGTAGAGCTACACACTGGAAACACAAAGTTGTTTTACATTGTTTTGTTTGGATGAAATGTAAAGCTGGATGTGCACTTGTTGAAGACAGGAAACGGCAACGCCTACCTTTGACTTCCATTTCCTCCTCCCTACTTCCTATTTCCTCTGGGACACCTCTAACACTGATCACAGTCTTCAACTGGGCGAAGGTGGAGAATGTGGAGGGCTTCAGCAACATCACGGCGCGTAGGAAACTGGCGGCCTCGGTAGCGTAAGGGAAACAGGTAGACGGTAATCGGGAGCACGGCCTGTTGTCCACTTGGAGGAAAAGGAGGGAGCTAGGAAAGAGAGAAGGACTTGTTAGGAAGTAACAAGTAGTTTTTCTGGTCTGCCTCGAGTTTTAGCATGAAGATTTTATGAGTTTACAGCAGCTTAAATATGCTTGTATTGACAAAAATAAACCTTTAAGTGTTTGCTTTCTTGAATGGAGTTCTAC
This sequence comes from Austrofundulus limnaeus, assembly GCF_001266775.1. NCBI lineage: Eukaryota > Metazoa > Chordata > Actinopteri > Cyprinodontiformes > Rivulidae > Austrofundulus > Austrofundulus limnaeus. The sequence goes on from NW_013952546.1 coordinate 99,258, forward strand.
AAGGTTCTGTTCTTGGTACCCTTTGATTATTACTCACTGCCACCGCTGAAAGGCAAAATTAGGGCAATAATTCAATCTGTGTTTTCTTGTCTGTTGGTTTCACTACCCACCCATTTGAGTCAGCCAGGGAAGAATGAGTGAGCAGCTCAGCGAGCTCCTGAGGGCTGAATTCAAACAGGTTCCTGCTGGCAGCGAGGGCCACGGAGCCCCTCAGTTTGAGCGGGGACTGGAGGAGGACGCTGAGTGTCCAGAGCAGGGGGCTGATGGATGCGGAGAGGTTTTGCTTTGGGATCTTGGTGTGAAGGAGAAGAGAGCCTTCGGCCCAGATGGGGGTCTGGTCTTTGAAGCAGTCGCTGCCGTCCCATCCGCAGGCGGCGTTGTTGCAGCCCTGGTCGCAGCGGCCGCTGGCGTAATAAGCCCGGCAGTATTCGGTGTGGCCTGGACTGGGAGTCACAATGAGGGGGTGAAGAAAAAGACAAAATAAACAATAAAAGGAGCAAAACTTGCACTTAAAAAACGGCTTTTGCTTCCAGTCAGGACTGTTCTTAAATAAGGGTTTTACTTGCAGTGACCCCGGTCCTTCAGGCAGTCAAAACCATCTCGAAGACACTCGGGCTCCATGCAGTCTTTGTCACAGGACCCGTCTCCAAACTTGTCTTTACACTTCACCCTGCACTGGGCCCACGGATCCACAGACGCAGCTGGACAAACAGAAGCAGTTTAGGCAACGACTCCCCGAACCTAAAGTTTGTTTTTACCCATTTACTGAAAACAGTTTGTGTTTAAGTGTTTTATCACAGAACCAGCTCTGCCACCCGCTCGACCCGCTCATTGTTTCAGACAATCAGCAGCTATTCATCACAATGCAGGTCAGGCCACGCGAGGTGGGTCCCGATACGGCCCCCGCTAAATGGGACAGGAAACGGGCCCGACATAAACAGGAAGTTTCCAGAAGAAGCGAAAGGCTAAAGGAAACGGAGCGGGTCGGGAACTCGATAAAGGTCGAGGGTCACTGCCAAGGCGCTGAGGAATGTGATGGAGTTGGACAATGGGCTTGGCAGGTGTTAGTCGAAAAAAAATAAGAAGCATTACCAGCAGAGCTAAAATTAGATGCTTTTAAAATTCCATTTTAGCTACTTTTAGCTTAAAATATTCTCTCTGCTACAGAAAAATACAATTAAAGAATTTAAATCCACTGTGAAATTGAGTTTTTCACGTAATCGTTTGAAAAAAATATATAAAATAAAACTAATATTTTGGAGCGTTTGAACACAACATTGACCACTGATAACTTTGAATAAACAACAAAATAGATGAGTGATTATAATGAGATTTTTGGCTTAACTGCAAATTTGATTTCTTTTCCACAAGTGATTTTTGTTTTTAGAAATACAAAGTTCTAAAAAAAACCTGAACTCTTTTCTGTGGATATAAAATAAGTTGGTTTCAAACTCACCTTGACATGTGCAGCTCAGTCCTAGCAGAACCAGAGTCCTGAGAGCCCACATGTTCAGGTCACCGGCTGTAGACCCGGTCCTCTCCCTCCAGGACCCCAAACTGCTTCTGATCTCCCCAAACGCTGAAGGACCTGCTGCTCAGAAGGAACTCTGCGTGAAGTCACCAGATCCCATCGCTGCCAGCGACTACAACCACCCAGTCCCCACCTCTGTCGGCTCAGAGGCCCTGCGGATGTGTGGACAACTTCCTGCCACTGTGTGGAAAAGAATAGGAAGGGCGATAACCTCTGTGTGCATGTGTGTGTGCGTGTTTCTGTGTCTGTGTATTTGAAGTACAACAACTCGGAGCTGTTAGGTGAGCTGTGACTTCATGCTGCGTTTAAATCAAAATGAACTCGAGGAGTGTGAGGAGGTGGCGACAAACACTCCCTAATCCATTCTGCTCACAACTTATTTATTTCAAACCGTTCACTCGACACATCAAAAAGTACAAGTCAAGCCCAAAAACTGAACTTTACTAAACAGAGCCGTTTGAAAGAGTTTATTATCAGTGTGCATTGCCAATGCAATGCACACTATTGTGATTCGTTTCCCATCTAAGTCATCTCCACTTTGCCATGCTTCTCCTCCTGCATACTTTGTCCTAGAGCTGCCATTGTAATTTATATCTGTAAAGCTCCCATGCTAAATGATGGCTATGCCTTTTGGTGCCTGTGCAACTTATAGTTTTTGAAATATTAATGTTTAATAATTTGTAATGGGAGTCAATAGAGCCTTGCATTGGTCCAATACTGCCCCCTGCTGTATCTACTCAGTACTGAACAATAGTTTAATATTATTTGATCTCAATAGTTCAGTGGTTACAATACTAATATGATTATGTTTTGATGTTTTACTATAATGTTGTCTTAATACTGCTCTATTGTAATATTATGCAGTTTAGTGTCAATAATTGTATTGGCAATGTGTCCTCTTTCTGCACACATACAAACCAACCCCTGGCACCACTCTCAGCCACAGCTCCAATGGTCTAATGGTCTTTGTCATGGGCTTTCATGTGGGAGAATAGGATTCAAAACCCAGCTAAAGCAACTTTAACAGATAAATCTCTACAAAATTCATATTGTCACTCAGTTACTCTTATTAGAGACACCTGCTGACTTGACAAGCAAAAGCTGGTGTAGAAAACACATTTGAACTTGGTCACAGTTCATTCTGCAAGTCCACTGCTGCAGGCAAAGACATGCTACACGGCAATGCACACTTGTTTTTACATCGTAAAAACCCATGTCTAGTTACATTTGTATTTGCAGAGTCTGCATTTAACACAAGCTATAAATACTGGAATAAAAGAAGACTAGTTTATTAGAACATTTCAAATCTAAGAACAAAGAAAATTTGGGGGGGAAAAGGCACAAAACAAAGTAAATAAAAAAGTATAAGTTGTTATTAGAAAATAAGTCATTAAGTCACAATTTACTATTCAAAAGCTATCCTAAATTTGATGTTTTCCCTGATAATTTACTGGGATGCTTATTTTACTGGGATTTGCTTAATTATTACAAATGAGGTCATTTTATATTTTTTCTCAAACACAATAATGAATCATAGGCCTTTAAATTTCAGTGGTTAAACTTTATCAAAAGTGGCAACTCAAAATATTTATCCATTTCTTTGTCTGAAAATTCTGTCTTATTTATTTCTTTAACTTCTGAGTGTAACATAGTTATTACATAGTTTTTATATAAAACCTAATGTAGAGTTGTGTTATTGCAGTTTTTCTCTTTATTTATTAAAAGAGGTCTGGTGGCTCTGGACACATTTTCATTTAGCAGGTAAAAGGCCTAAATGGCTCTTTTGGTTGCAAAGGTTGTAGACCCTCTGTAGGTAAACAAATATTGTTTCAATTAAAACATGATTTCCAGCTGATGTGAAACTGGACAACCAACAAACCAGTATGGTGTAAAATGAAAAATGTTATTAACCTCTGGAGCCCCATGCAAAACAGCATTTCCTGTTTTCTATTTCTTTTAACTTGTGTTAACTTAAGATCTGTGAGTTGAACCTGGACATGTTTGGTATCAATAGAAAGCTAAGAATCTTTGTTAAAAGCCCATGGAAACTATATTTACATTCACCAAACACTGTTCAAAAGACAGGAAATTGAATCAGAAAGAAAACAAACTACAAAATGGGATTGTTGCAAATCAGTAAAGGAAACATTTCTGACATTTGTTTTTAAAGTAAGTCAAAGCAAACACCTAAATATGTTGTAAAATGTGTTGAAAGTTTTTTTTCCACTTGATTTTGTGTGAATATGGTCCAACTGAAATCAAATACAATTTCTCATTATTGTACATAATATGGTGACAAATAAATGTTTGGATATTTTTTCTAAAGAACAAACATTCACTAACAAGTGTTTTAAGGCAGATAAGAAAAAATAAATAACTTTTGCAATTAAAAACTTAACATTTACTAACATTTTTAATGGTACCTACATGGTTCATTCTGTGCAGAATGACAAAATGCAAAATTATTATTTTTTTACTAAAACCTCTGTAACTTTGCTCCAGTTAATTTTAATGCACACAAGTGTGTTTATGGTTTCCAAGAGTTTTTAGCTTACTTCATTATGATTTTTAATGGGTTATATTCTGTTTAATGAAAAACATATTCTGACAGGAGGGGGAAATGTAAAAAAAACTAGAAAAATTGCATTTCGTTTGAAAATGCTAGTGTGAATGCCTGTTGCTGAAAGCTGCTGAAATTGAGAATGTTTAATAGCAAAAGTATTATTCGAAGTCAAACTTTAAAAGCTGAAAGAAGCAAAAGGAAAAACAGTAAGAAAAGGAGCAAAAATATAGCTGAAATAGCATAAAAAGCTAAATGCTAAAATAGCTTAATTAAGCAGAAAGCACCTGTAAGAAACATGCTTAACACAAAGTATCAGGAAAAACACCAAAAAGCAAAAAAATAGCATAGGAATAGTAGAAAATAGAACTACAGATAAAATAGCAGGAAACAGCTAAAATTAGCATAAAAGCTAACTAAAAGTAGAAGCCAGAAGCTGGAAATATTTTATTTAGCATAAGAATGCATAGGGAGTACAACCTCGCTGAATTTAGCAGAATTAAGTTCTAATTGCTACAAACAAAATGTGTATATAGCCTAAAAAGCTAATTTTAGCTATTAACAGCTAAAATGTAGCTCATTTTGTAGAAACTAACCGAATAAAGTAGAAAGCATAAATAGTTCAAATTAGCAGAAAAAAAGCACAAATAAAGCAGAAGAAGCAGAACTATAGCTGAAATAACAGAAAACAGCTAAAGTTAGTAAAAAAGTTGCTAAAAATTGCACAAGGGAGTAAAAAAGAGCACAACAAGAATGAATTGTGTAAGGGTTTGTAAAGATTTAGAAACTATTTGAAGGATTTGAAGGTTGTTGAAAATAGCCCCATTCAAAGTCAATGGGAAAAAAAGTGGCTAAAAAAGTTGAAATAGCTAAAAAGCTATAAATAGCTGAAATACCAAAAGTCATAGCAGGCACTGCACGAAAGAGCTGAACGTTTTTATATATGAAGGGTTGAAGTAGCACAAAAGTTGTGGAACAAGAAAGGTGCCGAAAAACGTACAGAAGAAAAAATGATCTGTGTGTGAATGCCTTCACACAATGATGTTCCACCCTCAATACCTGTAAAACAACAGCAGCTGTTTTAATCCTCACACTTCTAATAAAAGCTTCAAGTGTTAGCTTTAATTTGATACCAAGATTATTTAAGTAGAGTTTGTAAATGCTGAGATACACTCAGTTACAGTTCAGTATAGTATTTCGATCAAAAACACAAAGAAAACCCCCCCGGAGCTGAAGTCTGATTTATCCCAGTTAGAGCTTCTGTCTTCAGTACCTGTATTGCAGTGAAATAAACAAAAACTGTGAACTAGACATGGGTTTTTACGATGTAAAAACAAGTGTGCATTGCCATGTAGCATGTCATTGCAGCATGGCTTTGCCTGCAGCATTGGACTTGCAGAATGAAATGTGACCAAGTTCAAATGTGTTTTMTATACCAGCTTGTGCCTGTCAGGTAAGCAGGTGTTTGTAATTAAGGTTAATTGTGTGACAATATGAAGTTTGAAGAGATTTTTGTTAAAGTTGCATTAGCTGGATTTGAACCCTGATCTCCTGCATGAAAGCCCACAGTGCTCATCATGAGACTATAGATGTGGCAAAAGACAATCCCAGGGTTTTGGATTGTATGTATACAGAAAAAGTTCACCTTGCCAATGCAATTATTGACACTTAAGTGCAATATATTACAGCAATATGACAACATAAAGACAGTATTACAGTAAAACATCAAAATACAATCATATTAATATTGTAATCACTGTGATGGACTTGCGACTTGTCCAGGGTGTACCCCGCCCCTCGCACTGTGACTGCTGGATATGGGCACCAGTGACCCACGCGACCCTGAAAAGGAAGAAGCGTGTACAGAAAATGGATGGATGGATGGATGGATGAACTACTGAGTTTAAATATTATGAAACTATGGTGCAGTACCATATTGTGTAGATGCAGCAGGGGGGCAGTATTGGACCAATACAAGGCTCCATTGACTGCCATTATAATTGATTAAACTTTAATATTTCAAAAACTATAAGTTTTACAGGCACCAAAATGCATAGCCATCATTTCAGGAGCTTTACAGATATAAATTACAATGGCAGCTGTAGGAAAAAGTATGCAGGAGGAGAAGCATGCCAAAGTGGAGATGACTTGGATGGGAAACGAATCACAATAGCGTGCATTGCATTGGCAATGCACACTGATTACAACAGATTATTGCAGTTCTTGTTTCTGACCACATGATGTCGCTGTTGAGCCGTTTAAAACACTTCCCGGTGTCACGTGGCGCCGCAGCATTCATAACATGGAACAGGGACTTATATAAATGTTGAAGATTTCATTGTAAAAAGGCGGGTAAGTGGGGATAAATACATTTTTGTTGTTGTTTACCAGTGAGACGTTCAGGGACTTCCCACAGGTCTGTCGAGCTTCAGTCGTTGGTTTCGGTTTCTCTTCAGTCTCTGACTGCAGTCTGATCTGAACCTCGGCTTCTCATACTGCTCTGTTTCTGACAGATTACAGAAAATATAAAGTCTTTCTGAGGTTTGAGTCGTTCATCAGTAGTTAACTCACCTTTGGAGAGGACATTTAGACGGTACGTTTGACTTCGGGGCTTTTTTTTCCAACTTAAATCTGATCAGATCTATAAACTGTATTTATTGCATTAGTTACATTACATCTGGGAGTCTTTGTTGTTCGTGTCTTTCTGTGTTAAATCTGTTTGTAATTCAGACTCAGAGTTTCTCAGAAACCAGCAGCTCAGGAGAAAATGAAAGCAGCTGCAGAAAGTGAAAGTAAATTTATTTTTTTGATCGAGTTTTTAATTAAATGCACGTAAACTCGATACAACCCAGCTTTAATTATTAAATAAAGCAGATTCATGTTTGCACTGTGATGCTAAGCTTTTATATTGTGTTTTACAAACTGCACAAATGGAGGAGAAACAGAGTTGACCTTTGTGAGTTTGAGCTGCACAATCAGAGCTGGATTAAAGGGATATTTACAGCCTTATGAAGTGGGATTTAATGAGAAGGTTATGAACAATTAAATATACTTGTTGCAAAGTATCAAATTAAAAAGGTACACTTTGCACTGGTCTAAATCCACAGCTTGGGTCACGTGATCGACCTCCATTAGTCTGGCTGCAGGTAAACAAGTAAAAACACTGCAGCAAGATCTTTATATCTGCGTACTTTACTCAAACCTGAGCAGAGTTACAAACACAACATTAAAGGGCTTGTGACGTCAAATTTTTGTATTAAATACGAATGCATTTTTAGAAAGAGGACATTGATAAAATATTGCAAAAGAAGTTTCATGTTGCTGAGATGAACAGTTGTTGAGATATTTGCCTGTGAAGTAACAGGAAGTGATGTCATAGGGGAATATCTGCATGTGAACAGAGCGTTGCTAACAGCTAATAACCCAGACTGTAGAGAAGAATCTGATGTTTCTTAAGATTATTTTAACTCACTGTCAGAGATGAAGAAGAGTCAGAGTTCAAATATTGTTTCAATAAACAAAGACCAGAGAGTTTTCTTTAAAGAGTTCCCTTTGATGTCACTTCCTGTTTCACTTTGGCTGAGCCAAGTTCAAAAGAAAATAAGCCAGTTATGGGATAAAATGTGTTAAATCATGTGTATTATTACAGCTTTCTTAAATATAAAGAAGTTTTCTTTGAATTTTTGTATTTGACGTAGGGCTGCCACAATTAGTCGATTAGTCAACGACTAATCGATTATTAAAATAATCGATGACTAATTTAATAATCGATTAATCTTTTTTGTTGTTCTTTACTTTGTTTTTCTCTCCAAACTGCTTTGACACCTTCCACTGCCACATCTGCCTTTCTGTCCTTGACACACATGCACAGTAGTGGTAACTGGGGTAGGCCGTGGACGTCACAAGACATTATACAGACAGGCTCTGGTATCATGGCTACCTGACAACAGAGCTCAAAGTGTGGGATCATTTTAAGAAAATGAAAGAGAAACCTGTGTAATATCTGCAGAGCAGAACTTACCTTCCACAGCAATTATTTTTAGTTAGCATGTAGCTAAAATCTAACCATGGTTATATAATAGCAGCTGCATTCTGGCGCGATAAGCTCTATGTTTTATATTCAATTAATGTATGATCTGAGTAGTCGACTAATCGAAAAAATAATCGGTGATTAATCGATTATAAAAATAATCGTTTGTGGCAGCCCTAATTTGAAGAATATGCACGTCACTGTTGGGCTTTTTGTTCCCTCATGTTTTTTTTTTGTACGTCGTCATTGTTGACCCGGTTCACGTCTGTTTCTGTGGTTCAGAAGGTGACAGTTTCTCCGTGTGTTCTTCAGAATCTCCTCGATATGCAGAAAATGAGCTTCTTCTTCCCTCTGCTCTGCGTCTGCCTGGACGTGTGCGTGACGCACGCCGTCCGCCTGGCCCAGCTGTGCCCCCCACTCCTCCACCGCCCGCTCGTCAGCCTGTGGGGGGGCACGCTGGCCAGGACCTCCGTCCTCGCCCTCCTCGTCCTCACCTACCCCGGAGGCGTCCCGTGGATGAGAAGCTTCGAGGGGCTCCAGAGCCTAGGGGTCCTCTGCTTCCACTTCCCGGTGTACGTCAGTCTGCGGTGGGCTCTGGGGTGGTCCACGGTGGAGGAACTGTGGGGGTGGTCGTCCTGGGAGCGGGTGAGCGGACGTCGTTTTTCTAGAAAGGATGACGTCGTTGCAACGGTTGTGTTAAAGCTGTGGGCTGTTTTGCAGATGTTGCAGGGCTACGTCGTCACAGCGGTGGCCTGGCTCTACTGGAGTCGCTACGTCTCCCAGTTCTTCACCAGGAAAGCTCCGTCTGAGACGACCGGAGCGGACGGCAGCGGCGCCATGAAGAGGCTGACGGGCTACATGGCGCCGTACCTGGGGCGCTTCATGGTGGTGCTGGTTCTCGTGGTGGTCTCGTCTTACGGTGCGTCACCGAGGATCGTCCTGTGTGATCGTTTGTCTCCTCAAACATTAACGTGAACTCCTGACTGCAGGTGAGATGGCCATTCCTCATTACACCGGCCGGATGGCCGACTGGATCATGAACGAAGAAGCGCCCGACGCCTTCGCTGAGGCCATCACAACCATGACCGTACTAACCATCGCCAGGTAACAACTTCATATTATACAGCGGGTAAAATAAGTATTGAACACGTCACCATTTTTCTCAGTAAATATATTACTAGAGGTGCTAATGACATGAAATTTTCACCAGATGTTGGTAACAACCCAAGTGATCCATACATACAAAGAAATGAAGAAAGGGAGGTGTAAAAAGGCATAGAAAGCCAAGAC
>NW_013952546.1:109650-110790 GCF_001266775.1 Austrofundulus limnaeus
GTCTTGGCTTTCTATGCCTTTTTACACCTCCCTTTCTTCATTTCTTTGTATGTATGGATCACTTGGGTTGTTACCAACATCTGGTGAAAATTTCATGTCATTAGCACCTCTAGTAATATATTTACTGAGAAAAATGTTGACGTGTTCAATACTTATTTTACCTGCTGTATCATCTCACAGCTGCTACCTGCTTTTATTTGTTTATAAAACATCAAACATGTTCCTGGGTAAAAATATTTAAACTAAACACCAAGCTAAAAAGGCCGGTTCACTTAAATTGTTTAAGAGAACGATAAAGGTTTGTTTGTTGGAGAGATAAAGTTGTATCGTGTGTAGAAATGAGTTTTTTGTTTTATTCTGTTATTGAAATTTTATGGTTAGAAATTAGGGTTGGGCGGTATGACCTCAAATTCATATCAGGGTATAAATTGAATCCCTTCACGGTAACGGTATATATCATGTAGAAAACTATTATAAAAAGTAAAGATAATGTAATTTTTAGAGCTTTTTTTGCAGAAAACTTTAATCATAATCAAACCCAGCGTTTTTGCTTTAATATCAGCCTGCCATACAATGAGCTTCTGCCTGCTGAACTGATCAGCTGCTGCTCTGCTGCGCGCTCATCTTCATCATCATCATCATCATCATCATCAGAGCAGAACTGTTACATTAGCAAGATGGATTTATGACTGAACAAACGTACACATCTTTTTAATCATCTCTGTGGGAAACAATACATAAAAAACAAGTTTTTTCTTCAAAAACTTGAACGTGAAAAAACTACGGTTGTTAAAGCTTCACTCTGCGCGACGATCAGGAGGAGAGTTGGGGTGGGGGGGGGGGTGGTAACTTCTACAGCGGGAGGGGTAAATTTTGAGGATTTATTCTCTTTAATGTGTTTTAAAATGCTATATTTCATTATATTTCGAACTCCTGCTCAGGTGTCTCTGCACTCACAGCCGTGTTGACACAGGTATGATAACGTAGAGGATAAATTTCTACCGTAGGCCAACTTCATACTGTTTCTACCGTCTACCGCAGGGGGTCTTAACCTTTTTGACCTCGGGGCCCAATTTGTTGAACATAAAGTGACACGAGGCCCAGTCAGACATTACCAATGTACGGATCAAAATGATAATT
>NW_013952546.1:112961-115935 GCF_001266775.1 Austrofundulus limnaeus
GTGGAGCCTTGTATTGGTCCAATACTGCCCCCTGCTGTATCTACTCAGTACTGCACCATAGTTTAATGATATTTAATTTCAATACTTCAGGGTTTACAATACTAATATGATTGTATTTTGATGTTATACTATAATATTGTCCTAATATAGCTTTATTGTTGTAATATTGTTCAAATTAGAGACAACCATTACATTGGCAATGTGGCCACTTTCTGCATACATACAAATCAAACCCTGGCCTCGTTCTAATGGTCTCATGGTTAGTGCCATGGGCTTTCATGTGGGAGATCAAGGGTTCGAAACCCAGCAACAGCAACTTTAACAGAAAATCTCTACAAACTTCATATTGTCACACAATTACCCTTAATTAGTGGTTAACACATGCTGACTTGACAAACACAGGCTGGTATAGAAAACACATTTGTACTTGGTCACATTTCATTCTGCAAGTCCACTGCTGCAGGCAAAGCCATGCTGCAATGACATGTTACATGGCAACGCACACTTGTTTTTACATCATAAAAACCCATGTCTTGTTATGCTTTTATTTAAATGATGAAAAATGTACTTTTTAGTTTATTAAATGTAAAAAAGTCCACATCTTAAACAAAGAGGATAAATATTTGTTCCTGCATGAACTTGTTTGTGTTTTTCAGTGCTGTGTTAGAGTTTGTGTGTGACCTGATCTACAACATCACCATGAGCCTCATCCACACCTCGGTGCAGGGAGCCGTCTTCCAGGCGGTGCTCAAGCAGGAGATCGCCTTCTTTGATGCCACTCCAACAGGTAGAGCTCGTTCCAACCGTCAGTCTGACTCGACAGATTCTCCAAGTCGAGCAGTCGGGTACTTTGAGACGTGATTAATTTGTAGAAAGAGGCGGACATGTTGGTTTGGGGGGGGATTCGAGGAGTTCCTCTGCAGGGGGAAATAGAAATGTCTCATTGTTTTAATTCAAACACATTAAAACTGACTAAACTAAAGGCTAAACACTAAACTACACCTTAATAATAAAATCTAAACACATTAATTATTATAAATCTAATTACTTTCTCTCACTCGCGCCGTCTTTTCATCGCCGCCAAACTTCATTTAAATTTCACCTCCTTTTATTTTCTTCTTCCTGTAGATTTTTTGTCACTTGAAAAATAACTTTGAGCCTCGATCAGAAAGGAGGTCGGGAGGTTTATTTTTTTCGGCTGGAGAGAAATTTGATACTGACGGCGGGTTGCTGTGTTTTTTCCATGAGATTACCGTGTTTCCTGCTGCCTGCTGCTGCAACTCGCTTCAAACAGGACGATCATTTTCAGAAAAAAAAGTGTTGTGAACCATTTATCATACAGTGGGGAAAATAAGTATTTAGTCAGTCACCAATTGTGCAAGTTCTCCCACTTAAAAAGATGAGAGAGGCCTGTAGTTGACATCATAGGTAGACCTCAACTATGAGAGACAAAATGTGAAAAAAAATTTGAGAAAATCATTTTGTCTGACTTTTAAAGAATTTTTTTGCAAATAATGGTNCAATTCAATAAATAAAATTGTGGACATAAAATAAATACATTCAAAATGTTCAATGTTTCAAATAAAAAAATGTCAAAATAAATTTGATAAATTGCAAATGAAAATAAAGCCTTTTTAAACTTTTGCATGGTAGAAACAGAAGCTGCTTCATATTAGTGACAAACAATAACAGTAACAACAGATTTTTGACAAGTTTAAAGTTTCTTTAAAATACGTTAAAAATATTTAAAATAAAGTACTAAAAATTAATTTGATGACGTGCAAATTAAAACATAGCTGTATCTGCAAATGTATTTGACAATGTTTTGAACTTTTAAAATCAATATTTTAAAAGCATGGTAAAAACAGAAGCTGCAATTCATATTAGTGACAAACTTTGGCTTTTTTTTGACGGCTTACCTCCGTTTTTGCTTCTACTTTTTCTTTAAAATACATTTCCATTCTCGGCAGGTTTCTAAGCTTCTTTCTACGTATTAAAAACACTGTTAAACATCTGAGTGGTGCACTACTGCTACTAGTGGTGAAAAACTATATTACACCTTATTCAAAATCAATGCGGTCCCGCGGCCCTCTGTGGCCCAAAGTTGAAAACTGTGGTTCTTTTGAGGCCCTCAAGGTGGCGCTCACGGCCCACAATTGGGCCGCGGCCCATAAGTTAAGAATCTCTGGTCTATCACATATACTGCACAGCCCTGTTTGAAATTAATAGTATTTTTGAAAAATAGGGGCCGATATAAGATTTTTTTCTTCTTCTGCTGTCTTTCATTTTATTTAATTTGTATATTTTGTTTTATGTGAATTATTTTTAATTAAATGAATAAAAACTAGAAACTGTATAGTGGTAGCACACTGTATATGACCCCCACACGTATGCCGGGGGGGAGTGGGGGTGTCACTGGTGGGCTGGATGGATAGAGCTAAACAACAAAAACAGTTTTTGAAGTATAAGCATTTTTGTATGTTCAGCCACCCCCTTTTCAGATGGAGCCCCCTCCTCAAATGTGGGGTTTATGGTAAAACCGTTGGCTGGCTCAGTGTAGGTCGGACACATCTAACTTCATGGTGATCGGTGCAGCCGTTCCCGTGCTGTGGTTGACCAAAAAATAATAATAATTATAATAGAAAATAAAGATAATAATAATAGAAAATAAAGAGTACGTGAGCTCTATGAGATCATAATCAGTGTGCATTGCCAATGCAATGCACACTATTGTGATTCGTTTCTCATCCAAGTCATCTCCACTTTGCCATGCTTCTCCTCCTGCATACTTTGTCCTAGAGCTGCCATTGTAATTTATATCTGTAAAGCTCCTGTGCCAAATTATGGGCATGCCTTTTGGTGCCTGTACAACTTATAGTTTTTGAAATATTAATGTTTAAAAATTTATAATGAGAGTCAATGGAGCCTTGTATTAGTCCAATACTGCCCCTGCTGTATCTACTCAGTACTGCAC
>NW_013952546.1:118580-123951 GCF_001266775.1 Austrofundulus limnaeus
GGTAATGAGTGGGGGAAAGAGGAGCCTCTTAAAAAAGAAGTTACAGGTCTGTGACAGCCAGAAATCTTGCTTGTTTGTAGGTGACCAAATACTTATTTTCCACCATTATTTGCAAAAAATTCTTTAAAAGTCAGACAAAATGATTTTCTCAAATTTTGTTTCACATTTTGTCTCTCATAGTTGAGGTCTACCTAAGATGTCAATTACAGGCCTCTCTCATCTTTTTAAGTGGGAGAACTTGCACAATTGGTGACTGACTAAATACTTATTTTCCCCACTGTAACTCTGGTTTTACCTAGCCTATCCACACAAATTAAAAACTGATTTATAGTTTAAAGTCAAGGTTCACATTTTACTTTATTTTGATGTAAAAACACCTTTTCTGTCAGGCGAGCTGGTGTCCCGCATCACCACGGACACCAACGACATGAGCGAGGCCCTGAGCGAGAAGCTGAGCCTGGTGATGTGGTACACGGCCCGCTTCGGCTTCCTCCTGTTCTTCATGCTGAGCCAGTCGTGGAAAATGACCCTGCTCACCTGCATGGGCCTCCCCATCATCTGGGTCATCCCCAAACTCACCGGACACTTCCACCAGGTGACCTCACTTAGAAACAAACCTCTGAAAACTTCCCGAACTGATGAAAAGAGGCGGGTTTTTCTCAAAACGGTGCATTAAATGACCTTTTTGTTTGGTCTCTTTGTGTTATTAGACCATTGCTGTGAAGGTGCAGGAGTCTCTGGCCAAAGCCAACCAGGTGGCCACAGAGACGTTCTCCTGCATGAAGACGGTGAGGAGTTTTGCCAATGAAGACGGTGAGACGGAGAAGTACAGGAGGCGGCTGGAGGACACCTACTCTCTGAATAAAAAGGAGGCGGTTGCGTACGCAGCTTCCACCTGGGCCAACAGCGTGAGTTTGACACCAACCGCTTTACTACATGTTGCCAGTGGCGCCTGCAGAGAAATTTTCAGGGGCGGCTACTGAAAAACCAGGGGTGGCACACCAAAACTAATATCTAAAACAGAAAATTTATGACGTGTTTGTAAAAATGACCAATTGAAAACTATGGAAATATAAAGCTATGGATTTTGCCAACAGATGTTCAATTTGTAATTTTACAGATAATATCACTGATTTTATGACATTCAGAGACAAAAAACAATAGTAAGTGTTTGTAATGTTAGGGGGGCCCACTGGCGGGGGGTCTGGGGGTCCTCCCGCAGAAATTTTTAAAGAAGTAAATGCCACTTCCTGCATTCTGGTGTTTTTTAACAGGTTGTTAAACAGATTTTTACTTACATAGGAAAACACTTAATGTGAGTATTCTACAGGTAAAATGAAATAAATTTATTTGTTAAGTAAGAGAAACACTGAATGAACTAATGTTTTATGGTAAATGTGGATTTAAATGAATTAAATTTTAAATTTGATGGGGACAGTTCCCTTCAAAAATGATTGTCATTAAAATACATATTTTAAAGACATTTACAAAGAACAAGCTTTTTAAATTTTAAAGGCATCACCTCTTCTATGTATGTTAAAAGTTTTATTTGCTTGTTGATGTTTACTTTTGTGAAGAAAAACTTTGATTATAAAACCCCAAAACTGGAAACAAAGACTAAAACAAGCACAATTACAAACTACATCTACTGTAGTGTTATCCCAAATTATTAAGTTATTTGCTTTTTATTGTCATACAATAAATATGATTTTGGTCTGTGAGAGAAAACTGGAGGACCTGGGGAGCAGAAATTTTATCTAGCAACCTTCTTCCTTAGAGGAAATATGTTGCTCTACCAACTGTGCCACTGTACTACCTAATTTTATATTTATAATTATTAAAATTATTTAATTACTATTTGATTAAAATATATCTATGAATATAACCTCATGAGAACCTCCATCTTTATTTGAGAACATTGGTTTTAGACTGGTCTGACTGTCCTTATTCAGAGGAGCTACATTTTAATTTTAATTAAATTTTTTATTTTAAGTAAAATGTTTTTAACTCGTTAAAAAAAATCAGTGTTTGTTTTTATATTTATGGAGTTTCTATTCCTAAATAGGTAGGGGAATTGAAAAAGGAAAAACCTGGGTACTCAAGGGGATAAAACTTGGGGGGATAAAACCCCCAATGTTGCTCTTTACTCAGAATAAACAAAACCTCTGAACACAATGTTTCCTCAGATGACCACTCTGGCCTTGAAGGTGTGTATTTTATACTACGGGGGGACGCTGGTGTCGCGGGGGGCCGTCAGCAGTGGAGACCTGGTTTCCTTTGTTCTCTACGAGCTTCAGTTTGCTTCTGCTGTTGAGGTGAAACACGAGCCAAGAAAGTGATGCACGTTGAATATAAAGTGCTCTTTTTATTTTTAGTATTCTCTGCTTCGTCTCTTCCAGGCTGTGATGCGTTATTACCCGGAGGTGAAGAAGGCCATCGGTGCCTCGGAGAAGATCTTTGAGTATCTTGACCGGGAACCTCGGATCCCACCTTCAGGCACTTTGGCTCCTGAGAATCTGCGAGGACACATTCAGTTTAAAAATATTAAATTCTCCTTTTCTAAAAATACTGATGACAACAATCTGGTGCTTAAGGTACCCTTTTTAATTTTTATTCCCTCTGTAATTTATTACACTGATTATTTGTTTCAACCTCTTCAGCCTCAAGGGGTTTTCTTGAAAAACATCTCAGAGTTTATAAAATCTACTTAAAAAGTCTTGGTATCAAAATAAAGCTAACACTTGGGAGATTTTATTAAAAGTATTAGAATCAAAGCAGCTGCTGTTTTAGAGATGGTGAGGATAACAGATTTTTTTTTAACATTTTGTCCCTCCCGCCTGGAGATTTTTTTTATTGGACTATATATAACCCATTTAAAACTATAATAAATAAAGCTAAAACCTATTGGAAACTATAAACACACATGTGGACATTACCTGTGCAAAGATTCATGCTGCTAAAATAAACTAGAACATATTTACAGAGGTTTTAATGAAATAACTGATGTTTTGTCATTCTGCACAGGACAGATCATGTTGGTACCATCAATAATTAAGAAGTCTGAGGGTTTTTGTTTTGCAAAAGTTATTTATTTTTTCCTTACTTGCCCGAAAAGACTTGTTTTTACAAAAGAGGGGCACTGCAAAAAATAAAAAATAAAAATCTCACATCAATCTCAGAATTCTGAGATTAAAATCAGAATTTTTTTTCATTGGCCCTAATCCTCTCATATATATATTGTATGAAACAATGAGAAACAGTCAAAATCAAGTAAAAAAAAAAAAAACTTTCAACACACTTTACATCATATTTTAGTGTCTGTCTTGACTTGCTTTTTAAAAAAAACGTCAAATTTTTTTTTTTATAAATGTGCATTTACGCCACTTTGTACAATTTCTTTACTTTCTGATTCAGCTGCTTGACATTGAAATTGTTTAATTAGCTTTGAGCCAAGATTCTGGGGTTTCTGTTGATAGCAGACGTGTCCAGGTTCAACACAGAAACAGGAAACAGGAAATGCTGTTTTGCCCTCAGTAAGAGGTTAACATATGATCTCATGTCACCAGGATGTGTCTCTGGAAGTGAAGCCGGGTCGGATCACCGCTCTCGTTGGTCTGAACCGATCAGGAAAGACCACCTGCGTCAAACTGCTGGAGAGGTTCTACCAGCCGCGGTCAGGAGAGATCCTGCTGGACGGAGAACCACTGCAGACATACAGTGACGAGTTCCTGCGGAGGAAGGTCCGTCAGTTATTAATTCAAACAGCGCAACTCTAAAGCATTTTTATTTTGAAAAATGATACATTTTTATCGTGAGATTTTAGTATGTTTTACACAAAGAATGTTTCTTGTTCTAAAATAAAATAAAAAGCCAGGTAGATACTTTGTTATGCTGAATCACAACAATTTGTTATATTTGTGGAAGTTAAATAACCATTAAATGTTTAATTCTGTGGCTGTTTTATTAGTTTATTCATTTTTCAGTCACTTTATCATCATTTTAGGTTATTAAATAAGGTTAGAATGAAAATGTGGAATTCAGAAAAACCTGAAAATTGAAATTTTGAAAAAAAAAAAACATTTTATAAGGTCCTGATAAAGCTTCTTGGACAAAGTCTCAGAGTGGTCATTTATTCTTTTAATAAAATGAAATGAAATTAATTTAAACTTGTCTCTGCATGAAACAGACTGCAAGAGACTGTGATTTTATTTATTTTTTTTATCCAATATCAAGGGTTCAACCTCTGCATTTTTCAGATTTCTGTTTTAAATATTGAAACAAAAAGAACATAAAGAGAGAATTTAAATAAAATAAATAAATAAATAAATAAATAAATAAATAAATAAATAAATAAATAAATAAATAAATAAATAAATAAATAAAAGTAAAAAAGAATCAGCTGGTTAAAGGGGCAAGAAAATAAATGGGGATGTATAAATCAAAAACAAGAAAAAATTTCATAAGAATCTATTAAGTGCGAAACATAAATTAAAGTCTTCCTTGTTTCTTGTCAGATTGCTGTGGTGAGCCAGGACTGTGTGCTGTTTGCTCGCTCTGTCCGGGACAACATCAAGTACGGCTGTGAGGACGCCACAGACCAGGAGATGCACCGAGCCGCTGAGCAGGCGAGCGCCCACAAGTTCATCACCGAGCTGTCTAAAGGATACGACACAGGTCCGACCCAGACACTCAGCACCTGTCAGAATAAATCATCTCAGCTAGTTTTACATTTCTTTTATGTCTTAAACTGAGGCGACTGCTTTAATCAAAAGATTTGTTTTCCTTGAATGAATGCACGTCGCCCGCTGCCTGGGAGGAGTTGAGCTGTTTTGGTCAAATCTTGTGAGACGTGATCATGTGATCTGTTAAATCTTGAAGTAAATCTAAATAAGGATGAGTCTCAGCAACTACCACTCCAAACTATAACTCATCTCTAAAACTGGTTGTGGTCAGGGGCGGAGCTAGACTTTTTTACAAGGGGTGGCCAAGGTGTTATCTTGGAGGGGCACATAAAACAAACTACTCTGGATTTGAAAATTTAAGATGGCCACCACAGCTAAATGCAAATGGTTAAATAATTCAGCTATTTTAAGATTAACTGAGCTGAAATTTGTTGTGTTGTAGCCAAGAATGTTTGTTAATCCCAATTTAAGCTAACTGCTAATGCTAATTTTACAAAAGACTATGAATCAGCCATTACTCAGCTAAAAATGTATATAGTAAAAGCCAAGAATGATATCGTATTTTTCGGACTAGCTGCACCCGCCGTTTTTTTTAAAAAACGCGCGAACATCAACATATAAGCCGCACCGGACTATAAGCCGCACCCCCCACCCCCACCAGTAAAAACAAAAATCAGTACACCCAAAAT
>NW_013952546.1:124183-126970 GCF_001266775.1 Austrofundulus limnaeus
GTTCATTTAACTGACCTTATTTTGGTAGTTTTCTTTAACCGTTTCTGGTCCAACAAAACGTCTCATTCATCTTCCTCCGGCGCACTGAAACCGTCGAAATCCTCTTCTTCAGTGTTGGAGTTAAACAAGCTGCGTCACACAGCGGTACCTGTTCAGTTTCTGTGTCGCTGTCCTCCCGGGCTGGCTCTGAAGCTGTGGTGTCCTCTTCACGTAGCAGTCCAGCCTTTCAGAACCCATTGATGATGGTGGACTCATTCACTCTGCTCCACGCTGTTAGGATCCACTGGCAGACATCAGGAAATGACGCTCTTCACATTCGGCCAGTTTTTGTGAATGATTTATCCCCGTCAGTCAGCTGCTGGGAAAGCCCTCCAGCTCCAGCATACGTCACTGCAGGGATTCCTTCCCCGGAGAGTGCAATGCCGAAAAAAAAAAGTCAGCAGATCTTCACTCGACGTTTATCCACAAACTGGTCCTGGATTAAGCTCCAAAGTTTTTACCAGTCAGATTCCACCTTGAAAAATGTCTGTTTTATCCYCTTTTATGAGTTTTTGGCCATTGACTATCTTTAAATCGCTGCTTCCTGGTCAACAGTCGGCTCTGAAAGTGATCGCTTTTTTCTTTTCTTTTTTTTCTTCTTTTTTTTGAGTGGTTGAAGCAAATGGAGCATAAGAGCCCCCTGGTGGCTGAAGAAAAAAATCCACCTATAAGCCGCACTGGACTATAAGCCGCATGGTTCAAAGTTCAGGAAAAAAGTCGCGGCTTATAGTCCGAAAAATACGGTAAATATAAAATCCAAGATGGCCACCAAATCTAATTTCACATAGTTGGACCTCAGCCATGTTTTACAAATACTGAACTGAAATTTGGTGAACTGGTAGCTGAGTGCGATCCCCATGTGATTTTGAAATCTCAATTTTAACCTTGTAGAGACATGAAGCTGAAGTTTAGTGTGGTGGTAGCTGAGAGTAGTCCACCAAAGCTAAATTCAAATGGCTACAATTCAGCTATTTTTTTGTGTGGTTTCAAAAAGTTTTTTTCTTCCCTCTACACTAGATAATACAGCTGCATGACAGATATTTACTTTATTTTAGCTCTAACGGACCATCTTTTATTGCCAAATGTAATCCCCGCCCCCACCTGTCAATCATTTGGAGGTGGCACCTGGCGTGGCCAATTAGGTGCCAGAGGTGGCACCCTGGCCTCTGGCTCCACCCCTGGTTGTGGTACAGCTGTTTTTGTTCCACCTGTGGGTTAGGAGTCTTTAAGGATGAACACAAATGGCATGTCCTCCTCCTGTGAGCAGATGCTGGAGAAAAAGGAGGCCAGGTGTCCGGAGGTCAGAAGCAACGCATCTCCATCGCCAGAGCTCTAATCAGAAAACCTAAAATCCTGATTCTGGACAACGCCACCAGTGATTTGGACACAGAGAATGAATACCAGGTACGAAACCATCCAGCCTCTTTTTAAAGCGGTTATTATTTATTTATTTATTTTTATTAACCACCGCGTTGCTGCTCCTCTTCAGATCCGTGAAGCTCTAACCAAGCTAGCAGAGAGCTGCTCTGTGCTGATGATATCCAACAAGATGAGCGTGGTTGAGAAGGCCGATCACATTATTGTCCTCGACAGCGGGGCGGTAAAGGAGGAGGGCAGTCATGACCGGCTGATGAAGAGCAGTGGTCTTTACGCTGAGATGGTAAAGAAGCAGGAAACGGGCTTTAACCGCCCAAAAGACGGGAGCAACCACGAGAACTGAGACGTCGGAACGGCAGGAAAAAGACTGAAAGTTTTTTAAACTTGGGCTCCAAACTCAAGCTACGCTCATTTTATTTAAAAAAAATATCACGAGATGTAATTTTTACTGCGTTTGCTTGAGTTTGACCTTTTAACACAGCTGCACATTGAAAATCTGACAAACTGCACTGAATATTCTGAAAGATTTTACGTCTGAGCAGAAAAAAACTGCATTTTATTGTTAATGGGTTTTTTTTCAACAAATTTCAACCACGTTGTCATCAATCAGAAAATATCATTACTGAAGTTCTTCAGTGAGGTGATGTTAGAAGAATTTATGTTGTATTTATTGTCAGATTAACCAACTTCACTCCCTACTTGTCAGCGTTCATCCATCTGTATGCAAACACACCATGATGGATTCTTTATTAAAGCAGTTTGCTCAGACATTTTGTGTAGAAGTAAATTTAAATGACAAAAAAAAGGGTCTATGGAGTTGTTAGAACAAGGTGGACCCGTAGTTTTATTTATATAATCCATTTTAAACAGCACAAGTTAAAACTACGTTAGTTTTTTTAAATCAACACTGTGATGCATCAAACTGCTCTGCAGAGAAATCAAACCTGTTGTTTTTAGCCTCGTAGCATCACACAAGAATTGTTATGCTAACACTGAGATTTAAAAATAGATGCCCACGAATACAGAGAAGTGACCAAACAGCCCTAGCCTGGCCCTTGCTTTCCTACGCTCAATTCTAGTTTCCCTTCTCTGCTCCGTCTGGAACTTCTCCTATTGACAAGGATTTTGCTGGCAGATTTTTAGCCGGGCCAATCAGAGAACGGAACGTCAATTTTCTGCGCAGTGTCTGCTTGTAGTTTATTTTATCTGGACCAATCAGCAAACAGAAGGCGGAGTTTTGAATGACGTCGATGTTCTGCGCAGGCTGTGTCCAAAACGGCAGGCCGCGTCCTCCGAAAGTCGAATTTGTCGGCTGCATACGTCACAGCGCCGCGACGAAGGACGTCCAAAACCGAAGACTCCTCCGATGCG
>NW_013952546.1:131994-142115 GCF_001266775.1 Austrofundulus limnaeus
GACTTCAATCTCTGAACTTGTAAAGTTTTTATTTTTTTAATTATCGCTGCCATTTTCATGAATGGACACTTCCTGATAGCTGAGGCAGGAAACATAGCCTTATATGGTGTTTTTGGGGTGGTAATTATGCTAATCTCCTCTCGCGTGCACGAGCAGCTGGATATGAACAG
Organism: Austrofundulus limnaeus; assembly: GCF_001266775.1. NCBI lineage: Eukaryota > Metazoa > Chordata > Actinopteri > Cyprinodontiformes > Rivulidae > Austrofundulus > Austrofundulus limnaeus. Next base: position 132,165 of record NW_013952546.1, read on the forward strand.
GTGAATTTACGCAGCTCATTTACGCACTTTTCCTGAAGATAGAAGAGTTTGTTGAATCTGACGTGACATGTTCGTACGAACCCTTCGTTCGAACAAAAGTAAGAGAAATTTAGAATATGAATACAAACATGTTCTTGCATGAGGCCCATTGTCATAACACAGTATCATTCTACATATAACCAGACATACTCTGTGCCCATACAGTGAAGGTATCATATAAAACGTTAAGATTACAGTTTAAATCTTCAAAATAATATTTACACTATCGTGGTCAGAAAAAATGTGTCAAGAACTTTGACATCTGTAACATAAATGTTTCTGGTGTAAACATGGTCCAGTAGAGTTCCATAGGTGGTTAGGGTAGGCAGAATACTGAAACAGTTTTTTTTTTGTGCCGCTGTCAGTCAGATGGCACGATCCATCCTGCTCTGTTCTGATTGGGTAAAACATTGACTGTGGTTCTCTTTATTGGGTGAAAGAACCATCAGTTTAATCCCTAGACGACTTTAACAAGCTTTTTCTCCCTTTTTCATTTTTACAATGACGAACACCCGCGGCAGAAAACTTTGATCTAGGTTGTTTTTTTCTTGGTTGTCCACCGGACAACAGGGAGGCGGGATCTGGTGTCCGAAACAAAAATAGGTTTTCTCAGACAACCTAAACAATGGTTATGTTGACCCCTGCTAAACATGGTTTCATTTTCTTTGACATGGTCTTTAACCTGGTCATAGTAAGCCTCAAATAAAAGTCACCTCTCAGGTCCAGTTGTTCATTATGCCATGGGAAGTACAACATAAGGAGATTCCTGTACTTGTCTTCTCCCTCTTTGTTTTTTTTTTTTTGGTGAAACCTTCAAAAAGACATTTGATATACATATAAATATAAAATGAAAATAAATACCTCAAACTTTACACGAAGGAATGTGCATAAGGAAACTGAAATAAATGTAAACTTAATCTCACCTAATGATGCAATGACGCTTTCACTTCTTCATATGTCCCAGTCCATTCTTCAACGTGATGGCAGCGGGATATCTGTCATTGCTTCCATCACGTTTGTCATTGAGATCATTATCTTCATCATTTAGCACATCAGGAATGTGGTCGGATAATTCATCTGGCCCATCTTTTGCTCCAGTGGTGTAGGTGGCTGAGAACTCCACCAAGGATATCTTCTCAAGCTCACCTGGTCTGGTGGAATATCTGTCAAGTGGTGAAGTGCAGATGTTTCCATCATCATCCATTTCCTGAAGCTGATTCTGTGGCTTCAACATGGAAACTTGCTTGTCTTTTGGCACTGTGTTGACAAAGATCACTTTCCTGCAGGCCCTTTTCAAAGGCAGGGAAAGCATTCTGTAGGCAGCTTCTTGGGCGCTGACTTTCCTGTTGTTGAGAAAAGACGGTCCCACTTTTCTCAGCTCACACTCCAGGTCGTTGTCTCGGTTTTCTTCTGCAACCTTTTTCAGGAGCTTGCTCATGGCTCTTACGCTCTTTGTCAAGTAGCTGGTGACATACATGATGCAGGAGTATGGATCTGTGATGAACTGCAGGTCCATGTTGGCTCCCCATGTTTGAAGAATCTTGGGGTTGTAATAGTTGATCCATCGTTCAGATGGCTGACGTCTCAACACAATACTGGTGTCTGACTTCATCAGCTTCAGCATTTCCTGATACAACTGAGGATGCACCTGAGCTTTTTGTAGAAAGGTGTCATAGCTTATGTCTTCAGGAATATCCTTGTCTGACATGACTTTGTGCACTTGGTTAAAAAGTTCTGCTTTTATCTGGAGAGCGGTGTCTACTTGCTCAGAGTCCTCGTCTGACTGCCTGGCCATCAGTGTCTCACTACTTGGGGGATGTGGAAACTTGAACCTGCAAGATTCACCTTTTCGGCAAGTGACAGAGTGGACATGTTTTTGTACAGACAGGAAGGTTTTCTCAGGTCTTCTCCTGATATGGCACAGGTTTGGTATTTGTTAATCAAGTTGACTACTTCTGCATCGCTGTTGACATTCAGCTTTGGTGTGTCTTTCACCCAGAGAATGGTGGGACCATGAGGAGACCCTCTGACCAGGAACTTTATCCTGATCATGTAGTCCTGTAGTTAACCAATGGGATTGGCTGTCCCTTGTAAAAATTCTTGAAAAATAAATCCAGGCAGTGTTTGAACTGATGGGCAGCTGTTACAGAATTTGAGCGTAACCAGTTGCATTTTTCCTCCCATGACATGTTCTTTACATCGTCTGCTGTTAGATGTTTCCCATACTGGTGGGCAATACACTGTATGATTTCAGGCCATTGCATGTCAGCAACTGACTGGGTCAGAAACCATGTTGGAATTCTGTCTGGCCATCAAGTCCAACAAAACTGTGTTCCAGTATGCTGGCAATCCTCACAGGTTCTTTATGAACTTGTAAGCTGCATCAGTGCAAATCATTGCCTGGACATTATCTTTGTTCTTCATGAACTTGTAAGTTGCATCAGTTCGAATCATTGCCTGGACATTGTCTTTGTTCTTCATGAGGCCAGCATGGACGTTTTGGTGTTGGAAGGTGTGAGATCTCTATGTCATCTGACACTTGTTTGGCCTCTACCGCATACTGAGCAGCAAGGAGGTAATCAATGTCCCTGGAAAACCTAGAAATGAGTTTTACACTGTATTAGTTACCACATGAGTCTCCATCACGTTAATCCTCAACTTCTGCTTTTCTGCTGAGTGCCTCAAAACAGTGTAGTCATCAACAGTGGGCAGAGGTGACTGGGGGGCTGGGGATACATATAATGTAGTGGCGGCATCAGATACTGTAGTTGTGTCATCATTGCGATCCACTTCCATTTCTTCATGCCCAGCTTTTCCTATTGCCTCCCAGAGTTCTGGGTCGTCATCTTCCCACTGGCGTTCCCAGTCAGTGCAGATGGTAATGTCCTTGTAAAGTGGGTTGTTTTGTTGTAGCCACTGCAGTGCCCCCATGACTTTAGGGCGAATGTACTCATGCATGTAGTGTCCCTTGTAGCTGTGTTTTTTAAAGCTTTAGTGGCATTACTTCAGTTGTGTTTGGTAGCTGTGGTAGAAGAAAACTGACTGGCTGCAGCTTAGAAAGCACATTTACTGCACTGCCATCGATAGCCTTCTGCCCCCCTTTTGGCAACCCAACAAGCTTCATGAAGGGGATCCTCTGACTTATCAGTCTCAGCTCCAGAGGCCTCAGTTCTGCTAGCTCTGGTGGTATGAGTCAAGTTCAAGTCCAGTGGCCCATGATTGGGTAGGGATTCTTCCTTGCTTCAGCGCACTGTGGCAGGTTTTGCATACCCAAGATTTGTCATGAGTAGTTAAGTTACATCACTGCTGGCCTCCATTATGTTATTTATGGCCTGGTTGGATTTATATTTTGCAACCTTAATGAAAGTACAAAGACAAAATAAAATTTTAAATCTGAGGAATATAGTTGCAAATGTCAACATTACGGTCAAAATACCTATTAAAACTGACAACACAAAATTTTGCCTGAAGAAATTCTAATAAAATATTTACTACGGTGATACTACATTGAATTATCCATTATGAAGTAAGTCATAAAACATATATATACACACCTTCATTTGTTGAACTGCAGGTCTGTAGTGAAGTCGGTGGCAGGAACAGCAGGGGTATGTAGGTCCTTCTTGGACATGAAAACAGTAGCACACTCATCGAGAGTAATTTTTCTCTTTGTTCCATTCCCCTGCAGTTTTGAGCTGTATCTTTCATAGTTGCTTGGCGTTTTGTAGTAGCCTCTGGTGCCTCCTCTGTTCTGTTTTTGCTTGTAACCTCTGTCTGCAGTTCGGCGGGCTTCAGCGGCCTATGGTGCCTTCTCCATTCTCAGTATCTGCTTGTAAACTCTGTCTAAAGTTCGGCGGGCTGCAGCGGCCTCTGGCGCCTCCCCTGTTCTCAGTCTTTGCTTGTAAACTCTGTTTGCAGCTCGGCGGGCTGCAGCGGCCTCTGGTGCCTCCTCTGCTCTCAGTTTTTGCTTATAAACTCTGTCTGCAGCTCGGCGGGCTGCAGCGGCCTNTGCAGCGGCCTCTGGTGCCTCCTCTGCTCTCAGTTTTTGCTTATAAACTCTGTCTGCAGCTCGGCGGGCTGCAGCGGCCTCTGGTGCCTCCTCTGTTCTCAATTTTTGCTTGTAACCTCTGTCTACAGCTCGGCGGGCTGCAGCAATCTGTGGTGGCTCCTCTCTTCTCTGTTTTTGCTTGTAATCTCTGTCTGCAGCTCGTCGGGCTGCAGCGGCCCCTGGTGTCTCCTCTCTTCTCAGTTTTTGCTTGTAATCTCTGTCTGCAGCTCGGCGGGCTGCAGCGGCCTCTGGTGCCTCCTCTCTTTTCAGTTTTTTCTTGTAATCTCTGTCTGCAGCGCGTCGGGCTGCAGTGGTTTCTGGTGTGTCCTCGATTCTCTTTTTGTTTTTATTTTCTCTGTCTTTAGCACGGCGACTTGCAGCAGCCTCTGCTGTTTCTGTTGCTCTTACAGTCTTCATATATTCTGCCTTCATCTTCCGTCGCTGCTCCACAGACCTACACCTGGATGGAGGCATGATCCGTAGGAAGCAGATGAGTTTTGGAATCTAAGATTGAAGATGTAAAGTTATTATTGTCACTTCTACAGTGAATGAAGCTGTCAATGTAAATCCTTTCAGGTGTGGCTACTCCTAAAGTGTTGTGAAATGCTGACATCATTCAGTGGGAAAAACCTAGAGTCCCAGAGCTCTTTTTGTGTTAATACATTGGTGATGTGATGTATTTAATGTCATTCACCAACAATTCAGTTTTACAACCAAAGGTATGATTCGTACACTTCTCCTTCCATTATATCCTTGACCATGAAAATACACCACTAGAGATTTGAATCATTTTTAGATTTTTTTAGTTCAAAGGTTATTGTATGTAAAAGATTTTTCGTCAATGTAAGGATGTTGACATTTCATAAACAGCTGCTGCCATTTTCTTACCAAACTGCCGTGACCAGATTTTGCAAGTTTGCTCTGAGCATTTGCTTGGTATTTCCTCCTGCTTCATTATTTCTATGAATTTCAAGAAAGCGTGTTGACGTCAGGTAGTTAGCTACAGCTTTGACTTCAAGTTGTAAATTTTTGTCGATGCGTTTTGAAGAGACACCTCAATGAAAATAGGTTGAAATTCAACCTGAGTTTTTCTAGTGACACCTTAAAGGGGGTCGGGTCGCGAACCACTTGGGCCAGCTCCTCTAGGGAAATCCCAAGGTGTTCCCAGGCCAGCCAAGAAACATTGTCCCTCCAGCGTGTCCCTCTGGGCCTCCTCCCAGTGGGACATGCCCAGAACACCTCACCAGGAGGCATCTTAACCAGATGCCTGAGCAACCTCAACTGGCTCCTCTCGACGTGGAGGAGCAGCGGCTCTACTCTGAGTCCCTCCTGGATGACCAAGCTTCTCACTTCTCTAAGAGAGAGCCCAGACACCCTGCGAAGGAAACTCCTTTTGGCCGCTTGTATCTGCTATCTCGTTCTTTCAGTCACTACCCAAAGCTTGTGACCATAGATGAGGGTAGGAACGTAGACCGACTGGTAAACCAAGAGCTTTACCTTCTGGCTCTGCTCTCGCTTCACCACAACAAATCAGTACAGCACCCGCATCACTGCAGACGCAGCACCAATCCGCCTGTCCATCTCCTGCTCTATTCTTCCCTCATTCATGAACAAGACCCCGAGATACTTAAACTCCTCCACTTGGGGCAGGACCTCCTCCCCAACCCGGAGAAGGCACCCTACCCTTTTCCGGCTCAAGACCATGGTCTCGGATTTAGACAAAGCCTCATCCCGGCTGTTTTACACTGGCTGTGAATCACTCCAGTGAGAGCTGGAGATCACGATCTGAGGAAGCCAATAGGACCACATAATCTGCAAAAAGCAGAGATGCGATCCTAAGTTCACCAGAACGGATCCCCTCAACATCTCGGCTGCACCTAGAAATTCTGTCCATAAAATTTATGAACAGAATTGGTGACAAAGGGCAACCTTGGCAGAGTCCAACTCTCACTGGAAACGAATCTGACTTATTACTGGCAATGCGGACCAAGCTCTGGCACCGGTCATACAGGGACCTAACAGCCCGTACCAACGGGCCTGGTACCCCTTACTCCAGGAGCACCCCCCAAAGGAGTCCCCGAGGGACACAGTCGAACGCTGTCTTCTGGTCCACAAAACACATGTAGACTGGTTGGGCGAACTCCCATGCACCCTCCAGGACCCTGCTGAGGGTGTAGAGCTGGTCCGCTGTTCCACGACCAGGACGAAAACCACACTGCTCTTCCTGAATCTGAGATTTGACTATTTGAAGGACCCTCCTCTCCAGGACTCCTAAACAGACCTTACCAGGTTGGCTTAGAAGTGTGATCCACCTTAGATGGAACACACTCTACAGTCCCCCTTTTTAAATAAGGAGACCACCACCTTGGTCTGCCAATCTGTCCATAAAATTTTCGGGGTCACGAACTGCCCCCGATGTCAAAGCAATATTGTACAGTCGCATCAACCAACGTTACCCCACAACATCCAGAGCCTTAAGGAACTCTGGGTGAATCTCATCCATCCCCGGCGCCTTGCCACCAAGGAGCTTTTTAACCACTTCAGTGACCTCAGCACCAGAGATTAGAGAGTCCAACCCAGGGTTTTCAGGCTCTGCTTCCTCATGGGAAGACGTGTCGGTGAGATTGAGGAGGTCTTTGAAGTATTCTGCCCACCGACCCACAACGTCCTGAGCTGAGGTCAGCGGCGCACCATCCCCACAATAAACAGTGTTGGTGGCAAACCAGTTACTACCGGCAAGGTAGTAACTGACCATCATAATGCATAATAGTGATTTCCAGCTCTTGCTGGAGCGGTTCGCAGCCGAGTGTGAAGCGTCCGGGGTGAGGATCAGTGCCTCCAAATCTGAGACCACGGTCTTGAGCCGGAAACCGGTAGGTGCCTTCTCCGGGTCGGGGAGGAGGTCCTGCCCCAAGTGGAGGAGTTCAAGTACAGTATCTCGGGGTCTTGTTCACGAATGAGGGAAGAATGGAGCAGGAGATTGACAGGCGGATTAGTGCTGCGTCTGCAGTGATGAGAGCGCTGTACCGGTCTGTCGTGGTGAAGCGGGAGCTGAGCCAGAAGGCAAAGTTCTCGGTTTATCGCTTGGTCTACGTTCCTACCCTCATCTATGGTCACGAACTTTGGGTAGTGACTGAAAGAACGAGATCACGGATACAAGCGGCTGAAATGAGCTTTCTTCGCAGGGTGTCTGGGCTCTCCCTTAGAGATAGGGTGAGAAGCTCAGTCATCCGGGAGGGACTCAGAGTAGAGTCGCTGCTCCTCCAAGTCGAGAGGAGCCAGTTGAGGTGGCTCAGGCATCTGGTTAGGATGCTTCCTGGACGCCTCCCTGGTGAGGTGTTCCGGGCACGTCCCACTGGGAGGAGGCCCCGAGGAAGACCCAGGACACGCTGGAGGGACTATGTTTCTCGGCTGGTCTGGGAATGCCTTGGGATTTCCCCGGACGAGCTTGCCCAGGTGGCTGGGGAGAGGGAAGTCTGGGTCTCTCTGCTTGGGCTGCTGCCCCCGCGACCCGATCCCAGATAGGTGGCAGAAAACGGACGGATGGTCAGTTATATTTTCATCATTGAGCCAGGTTTCAGAGACTGCAATTATACTAAAATGTCTGTTCAATGGTTTTAAATAATTGGTTATTTTTGTTAAATTTCAGTTAATGCTTCTACTATTAAAATGAATAATAGTGAAACCTCCATTTACCATATTGATATTTTTGAATTGCTCATTATACAGTAATCACAGTCTTTGTTCATTGGGAAAAAATCTGTATCAATCACAGTATCAATATCATATATTTTAGACTCTGAGTCTTCACCATATTTAGTCAAATTTTTTGTCGTTTCATCTCATCAATCCTTGTCATGTTTGGTCTGCTTCAGTATTTTTCCAGCTCCTTGATGTTTCGAATGACCGCCACCTTGGCCTCCTCAGGGGTTCCTTTCAATTTAGTAATTACTTTACAGTTTTTTGTCCATGTATTTTATATTTTCCCTTGTTTTCTGAGTTCTCTTGCCTTTTTAGCTATATCTGCGGTTTTTATTTTTATTTTATTTTTTTATTTTAGGTTTAATGCTCATTCAGGTAGACATTAGATCCCTTCAGCTTTCTTCCTTGTTTCAATAGTTTCATTTTGTGTTTTATGTTGGTAAATCGTGTAGTTGGTTTTAGGGCTGCAACTAACGAATTTTTAATAATCGATTGATATGTCAATTTTTTTTTCGATTAATCCATTAATCGATTAACCGGGCAAATCATTGAACACTTAGTTACATAAATGTAAGTAGATATAAATTAATTTAATTCCTGTTTAAATTAGGGATGCAAGTTATCGATTAATGTGAAGTTGTCTGAAGTTGATTTATCTTATAGATTGACTAACGATTAATTGATAAGCAGCCATTTTCTTAAAAAAACAGGTTTTTCTATTGGATCAAGAGGGTCTTTTCATAAAATCAAGGATTTTTAAAATATGCTAAATTAAAAAAAGAAGCACATCATAAATATTTTCACAATTGATTTTGTCAGCTATATTAAACACTGACTGAAAAAAATGTGGATTTCTGACACATTAATAAACTTGGTTATAGCTATAAAACATAACAAAACAGAAATTTAATAGGTTGCTGAATGAGGAAAACTGATAAAAAGAATAAAATACAATTTTTAGATGTAAAACTATTATTAATTTGTTATTATAATTAGAAATTATTTGCATTTAGGTTATGAACATACCATAAGAACAAAAGTAATAAACGTGGGAGAGTTGCGCTATTTGTTAATACTAATCTAAAAACCAAAATTAGGAATGTCAATAGCTACTCATGGTGTAATGGAAATAATCACTGTTGAGATATTAAATGAAAACTCTAAAAAATACAGTAATTAGTTGTGTCTACAGATCACCAGGTTCAAATATAGACTTATTTACTGATAAAATCGTGGAGCTCTTTGAAAATTGTTGTAATAAAACAGTCTCTCTACGTGGGGAATTTAATATTGACCTGGGAAATCAAACTGACTCATATAACAACATTAAATTCATTAACATGATGTATAGCTTGAGCCTTTATCCTTTGATAGTTAAACCGACCAGAATTACAACGCACAGTGCAACAGTGATCGACAATATTTTTACAAATATGAGAAATGAGGAGGTGCTGAGTGGGCTATTGTTAATTGATATAAGTGATCATTTGCCAGTGTTTACTATTTGTAAAAATAAGAATGAACATAGCGACCATTGTTGTGATGTACCAGGTTCTACAGACATTTAAAAGAAATAGATCAGTTGAGGCTATGAGTGCCTTGAGAGAAGACCTTAAGAAACAAAAATGGGACAAAGTCTATGATTCATTTATGAAAACATTGGTCGGAAGAACTGTGATCTAATTAAATTAGGAAATAATATCAGGAAAAATGCTGTAAACAAACCTTGGATGACAAATGGGATAACAAATGCTTGCAAGAAAAAAAATTATACAGAAAGTTTTTGAAATTAAGGACTAAAGACTCAGAAGAGAGATATAAAAAATACAAGAATAAGTTGACATGGATTATAAGAAAACAGAAAAAAGAATATTATAGTAATTTGTTAATTAAACATAAAGGCAATACAAAGGATATATGGGGAATAATTAATAAAATTGTAAAGAAGGATAAAGTTAAACTACAAATGCCAAATCATTTCACAAGACAATGAAGATATTTATGATAAAGATACTATAGTAAATGATTTCAACTTTTTTTTTGTAAATATCGGTCCTACTATTAAAATACTAAAATTAATCAATATTAAAATCCCCACATAGAGAGACTGTTTTATTACAACTATTTTCAAAGAGCTCCATGATTTTATCAGTAAATAAGTC
>NW_013952546.1:143874-145113 GCF_001266775.1 Austrofundulus limnaeus
GTATTCATATTTCAATTCAAGATTGAAATAAAAAAAATAAACAAACTTAGAAAAGGTGAATGGAAAAGATACGCTCACTTAAGATGGTTTTTGGGTTTTTCAAAAAAGAGTTCATGAGCAAAAGGACAGATGGAAACACATGTGCCGAATAAATATAGTATAATATAAATAGTAGCGAACATTTAACTCACATGGTTGATCAGCCGCTGTCCTGCCGGAGCGGCTGCAGCAGGACCCTCCCCCGCTGTCGGAGTGCCGTCTTCTCAGTTCATTTTCCCGTAACGTCAAGAGAATTTCATTTCTTTCTGCACGTCTCCAGACAGCAGTAATATATCCAAAAAGAGTTGATATGACAGAATAATTACTACTTTCCCGATAGTAGCAACACGTTCCTGATAACTTCTCTCTCGTGAGTTGCTGCAGAAGAACACAAAAAGGGGCGGAGTCGGGTGTGATGTCGGAGCCATACCATATTTGGAAGCAGCACTCCGGAAATAAAGGGGGCGCTATTTCAATGATCACTTGGTCAGAAAACAGTTTTAATTATCAGCTGACAGCTGGGAAAGAAATATACAACTAGTTAGCTAGCTTTTGTTGTGCTAATGGCTACATGTCATGAAACAACATGTTCTGCATACAGAGTTTGTACACATTTGTAATAAAAAAAGTAGCCAAATCCAAAGCTTTTAAGTGCTGTAAGGATAAACTTGTGTTCAATAGTGTCAAATGTTTTGTGAAAGTCTAAACAGAGAATTAAACTATCATCTTGTATGAGTTCAGAATAATCCAAAATATCGAAAATTGGCCTAAAAGTATTAGAAATATGGCGGTTTTTCATAAAGCCAGTTTGGCATTCATTGATAAGAGAGTCTATTACTGATTTAATTCTACTTGATAAAACTATTGCTAATACTAATCATTGTTTAATAAAGAAATCGGGTGCCAATTGTCTAGAAGAAGAGGGTCTTATGAGGTTTAGGGACTAAAGTGATAACACCCTGATGTAATGTAGGAGATAAAACTCCTTTACAGATTCTTTCTGTGAAAACGTCTTTTTTTTTTTGTGTCACTTCAGTAGAAAACGAAACCAAATATTAGTTTATTTATTTCTTCATCATCAGTGACTTTTTTTAAGTGAAGAGAAAATAGAGAGAAAAACAGAGAGAAGTAATTAGAAAGATAGAAAGATTGAAATAGCTATTAGAAGTATATTAAATATACACCAACAAAACACAGGAC
>NW_013952546.1:146333-149429 GCF_001266775.1 Austrofundulus limnaeus
TTTTAAATCAATACTTTTACTTTTAATACTCAAGTAAAAAATATCAGATACTTTAGGGCTTTTACTCAAGTAATATTCCTAAAGGAGACTTTAACTTTTACCAAAGTATTTTTTGGTAAGATACTTGTACTTTTACTCAAGTATCACTTTGTGGTACTTTATACAACACTGGAGTTATCAGTCTGTCACAGAAATCAGCATCACTTTCTATCAGCTTTGTTACCAGAAAGAGAGTCAAAGAAGTTATCAGATGACTGCTGACAAATGTGTAAAGTTTGCAATAGATTTCTGTGCAGAATTTGAATATTTCTTTAGGATCTTCTACTACTGAGCCATTGATTAATTGTCTTGAGTTATATTTTGATTGTTGTTTCTCAAGTCTAAAAACATTATGCAGAGTTCTCACCTTCTTCCAGCCATTGTTTGTGTGATCTAACAAACTCTCAGCTCTCTTTTTGTGAATCCCATCCAGTCCATGATTTATCTTATCAAGTTCAACTTTTTCATTTAGGGGAGACCGGGTATGGTTGTAACACTTTTTGCTTCACCATATACAGTATCTCCTTGATTTTTGGAGATCGAGTTCTCAAACTTTAATACGAAATACTCACATGTGTTTACTGCAAATGGTACAGCTTGAAAATCCTGTAAGTACATCACTTAACATCAAAGACATAGAGGCTCTTTGTTAAAACTTACCCCAGTAGTGGGGTAGGTTGTAACACATGCTGGGGTGAGTTGTAACAATAAGCCAAAAGAGGCAAAAATAGAGGCTATGTTGTAGAATTCATTTTGCAACAATTTTATTTGAGGAATAAAACAACCCAGAACGATTTTTATCACTTTTTTCTAATAATGTCAAACACCCATTGTAGTTCTCTCCCCTGGCTGATTTGTCAGTCTGCTGCTAGACTGAAACAGTCACAAGATCTTTTCTTGTGCCTCAGAAAACCTTGCTAGTTCTGTAACAAACACTGGTAGGATCACTGGATCCCAGTTTCCTCAGTCTGATTTGCAGTATCTCATCATGGGAAACCCCATGTTTTTCTCCACAGATCTGATGGGTCGTATTATAGTGTTACAACTCACCCCACACCTGTCAGCCATTGTTTAGCTGGCTGTATTAGCATTGTGCTTGGAAAGCTGAGGAAAAAGGCATCACATTTTGCTTGAGAAGATACCTTTTTAACTTACATCAGTTTTATGATTCTAGCTGTAACTGGCACCAAACAAAATTGGTAAAAAAAAAAAAAAAGCTTTCTTACCTCAAAATATTTTTTTTTCTCATTAAAATCTGAACACAGCAACTTTCGACCCTGATATCCACCATGTGAGGTTGGGAAGTGAGTGGCTTAATATTGAAATAATCACATGATTTCTATCTTCTCTCCTGTTTAAGAAAGCTGCTGGAAACTTAGCAGCGTTCTGCAGTGGGGTGTGTAGTCCCTTTGCAAGTTCTACTTCCTGTACACAAGAACAGATTCCTTAAAACTAAACCAAACTTTGTGGCCTTCCACAAAGAACTGTGCCTTTTCTTTTCATCACTGAAACACATGAAGGGGAAAAAAACACTGTGAAACTCCTCATGATGGCAAAAGACCCTAAAGTGCATGTGACATGCCTATCCATCGAATAAAAAAAGTACCACATTTTTTTGTAACTCGCTAGTCTTTGTTTATTGAAATTATATTATTTGAACTCTGACTCATCTTCATCTCTGATAGTGACTCAAAATAAGCTAAAGAAACATCAGATTCTTCTCTGCGTCCTTAGCCATTTAATGCTCTATTCCATACAGACATTCCCCTTTGACATCACTTCCTGCTACTTCAAATGCAAATATCTCAACAACTGTTCATCTCAGCAGCGGGTAATTATTTTTGCAATCTTTTATCAGTGTTATCTTTCCAATAATGCCTTTATATGTATTTTAAAAATTTCATGTCACATACACTTTAACCTCATGGAAAAACCCTTGCACTCTACTTGCAAAGGAACTGGATAAACATGTTTAATTAATAAATTTTATTCTTTTTCTTAAAATTTCCCTAATTTATTGTGTGTTCCTCTTTTTTCTTTGTTCATATAGTTGCTATTTTTGTATTGTTCTCAATCACAAATAAAGTTTTGACAAAAAAGTTCTACTTCTTGTTTACTACAGGTTTGCTTCTGACATAATTACTTTGTCTGCTTGATTCGCTTCACTGCAATTCACGGAAACACGTCTGATTCGCATTTCGTGATCCGGACCATCACCAAAATGTTACGGTGTGTTTCTTTGGTCAAAACCCACCTGTGGTAAAATAAATACATGAAAATCTGTCCATAAGTTGTTGAGTAATTTTGCCCACAGACAGACAGACACACACGCCTGAAAACTTTACCTCCTCCCTTGGCGGAGGTAATAAATAAATTAAATTAACACTAAAACTAAAGCAGATTGATGACAAGTTGTATTGTTTGTATACAGTGCACTAGAGCAATGGTTCCCAAACTTTTTATCTTCTGACCCACAAAATATTCATTGCAAAAACTTGTGACCCCAAAATATTACTGGTCTGAGTACACAAACTTCATTAATAACCCTAAAAACACAGGCTTTCTGACAATCTAAACAGCTTGTACACAAATATAAATACTTTATTTATAGTTATATTGTGTTTTTGTAATAATTATAGGAAAAATATTACATCAGCAGTTATTTTATTACCCTTTAAATTGATTTCTGGAGATTATCCAAGGTGCTTCATGACCCATAATTGGGTCCCAAGCCCAACTTTGGGAACCAAAGTGCAGTGGTTCCCAAACCTTTCAGCTTTTGACCCACAAAATAACAGTAGCAGAGACCTGTGGCCCCAGCTATTTTTGGATGATAAACATTTGTAACAAGTCAACTAAACATGGGCATAGTAACAATATTTTTATACTACATTTATCCATTTTAAATATACTAACCTCACTCCTTTATAACAACTAAGGCAAAAATGTAATTAATTCAGAAAATCTTTTCAGGACCCCACCTTGATGTTTTGGGACCCCACTTTGGGTCCCGACCCCAACTTTGGCAACCACTGTTGTATTGTATTGTATTGTATT
>NW_013952546.1:149546-151958 GCF_001266775.1 Austrofundulus limnaeus
CCCTTTAAATTGATTTCTGGAGATTATCCAAGGTGCTTCATGACCCATAATTGGGTCCCAAGCCCAACTTTGGGAACCAAAGTGCAGTGGTTCCCAAACCTTTCAGCTTTTGACCCACAAAATAACAGTAGCAGAGACCTGTAACTATTTTTGGATGATAAACGTTTGTATCAGGTCAACTAAACATGGGCATAGTAACAATATTTATTATTCTACATTTATACATTTTAGGCAACTAAGGCAAAAATGTAATTAACATGGGAAAATCTTTTCAGGACCCCACCTTGATGTTTCAGGACCCCACTTTGGCTCCCAACCCCAACTTTGGGAACCACTGCGAGTGGTCTTTGTTTGACAGACATCAGATTTTGGCCAATCAGGACATAGCGTTCGTAGCAACGTCACCGGACAGACGCAACAATGTCACGTGACACGTATTTAAACAGTGAAGCGGAAGCGCGAGGTCGCCATTTCATTTCGAACTTGTAGACTGGTCGCGTACAGTGACAGCGCGGTAGAAAAATAAAATAGGATCTTACCTGTCAGCCTGATGGAAGCTGCAATCAACCTACATCACGACAGGTAATGTCTGGAATAAATTTAAACCAGTTAAAGATATTTAACTATTTTAAATGCTCTCTCTGAGACACAAACGTAGGATTTGATGGCACACATCGTTAGCCTCCCGGAGCCAGCGGTTATCTGACAAATAGAGTTAGCTAGCTGCCAAATCAGGCTTTCATCCCTGTAGCATTGCATAATTTGGATTAGGTGCATTTATTTGTGATGTTACATGTTTTCAGCCTGTAGCTAAACGTTTGCTGGGAGAGTTGAGTCAGATGACAGCTCCAGCCTGTGATCGGCTGCCTCGGCGAGCCCGTTAGCTTTTTCTGTCATTCATTGCTCAAAACACCAGTATATGCTAACCTCTCGAGCTTTTTGCTGCCGTCACCAAGATAACAATGGGTTAGCCCAGCTAGCATGCAGCCGTGCACACCGTTAGTTGTAGGAGTCAGTAGCTCTGAACGAACCGTCACATTTGCTGCTTTTGTTTCGGCTAAAATGGGCGGATGTGCAGCTAGCTTAGCCGCGGCTGAGCCTCCCCGTCCCGACGAACCAGCACAATCAGACCAGAACCGGCTGGTAGGCTGTGTTTTTAGAGCTCCAGAGTAAAACCAGACAAACCAGTGGAGTTCTGGTGGGTTTATTGTTGACAGCTGCGTGTTCCTGGTGTTGTGAGTGGTGCGTGTTTACAAACAGCGGAGGCGTGGCGTTGAAACCACGCGATCACCAGCTGGTGGGTTTTAAACCAGCAGGTCCAGGTGATCAACCTCCACAAGCACGACTTGATGCAAAACAGCTTGAAATCACACGGAGTCCAGCTGAAGACTCTCTAGTCAAAATTAAATTTTTCCATGAAAACTCACAGATTACATAATCACCACACTAGAGTTATTACTGTTAAAGCTCACTGCAGTTTTATCTAAGGTTTGGTTTTGGAACCAACCTTTAGTGCAAATATTTATTTGGCTTAGCTGCATAAAATAGTTAAAGTCAATAAATAAATTAGATGTTTAAGGCTTTTGTGCGTACTTGCAGAAAAATAAACAGATCTCCTTGAGCTAAAGATGCATTGTTCCAAATCCAGAAGTGTCAGACAATAAATAAATAATTAAATAAAAAAGAAACAAACAAATGAATCTAACAGCACGTAATGTGTTACATTATTATGGTTATGAGAACAATATAAAGTGCAGTCACTGTTCAAGCATGCAGCCAGAGAAATATACATTTCCAAAAAAGTGGAGGTGTTTCTAAGCCTCATTCAAGGACAGATCAGACCAGTGGTTCTCAAAGTTGGGGTCAGGGCCCCTCTTTGGGTCATGAAACATCATGTGAGGGTCCCAAGATGATTTCCAGACATCAATTTAAATGCAAACAAATTGCTAACCCTAAATAAATAAAACTATCACAGTTATTAGGTTTGTTTATATCATTGTTATCATGTTTAACAGAGTTATTAGAAAAATTAAGTCTTTAGTTTTCTAGGGGTTTTATGGGCCAGAAGCTGAAAGTCTTACATATTTAGAGCTGAGATAGTTTTCTGTTCTCCTTGGCTGGGAACTCTACATGAACTCTCTCTTCTTTATGGTCCTTACATTTATTTGGACCTTTTAAAGGGCCAATATTATGTGTTTGTCAGGCATATATTTAAATACTATACCATAATAAAGTATCTATGCCACCTTTAGCTGTTATTAAAATGCTGTTTTTATATTTAAATAGAAAATAAACTTATCTTCTCATCACTTCCTCTTCTAAATGCCTTGAAATTGGCCTCTGTCTCTTTAAGAACCACCTTCCGCTTCTGTCTCGCCCATTTTGATGTTTGGGGGGGGGGGGGGGGGGGTG
>NW_013952546.1:153327-163497 GCF_001266775.1 Austrofundulus limnaeus
GTAGGGCTGTGTATTGGCAAGAATTTGGTGATACGATACATATCATAACAGAGGGGTCACGATACGATATATCCCGATATATTGCGATACTGTAAGCAAGGTGATATATTGTGACATATTGCGATTTTTTTTGTCCAAAAATTCTATTAAATAAAAACCTCTTACTGAAAAAAAAGAAAAGCTAATGTTTACTTACAATGCTAATGCTACCCTTACTCTCTGGCGCTAAAGAGGTAGAGGAGCCAAATGGCTGGCTCACTGCTGCCATCTAGTGGTCAGAGGCTGAACTACAACATAAAAATGAACGGTTGGCAGGAAAGTTGGCATTTTAAACCTTGATAAAAAATCGATACAGGGCTTTAAAATATCGATACAGTATCAGGAAATGAAATATCGCGATATTTCAGTGTATCGRTATTTTCTTACACCCCTAGTCCCAGGGGTGTTTCTGGTCCCCACCTGTCGTTTTGCTCCTCAGCTTGGCTTCCTAAAAAAACGCTGCAGGATTTCTCAAACATGCATGAATGAGTCAAAGCAAGGCTTTGGTCATGTTTTTTATGAGAGTATAACATCATAACATGATATAAAACTCAAAAAAGTTGATTTTACATGATATTGCCCCTTTAAGAACAGAAGACCTTGTAGTTTACAGAGATGTCCTGTTTCCTCTCATATTTAAGTCTCTGGACGCCTGCGGGGACACTTGTCTCGCGTCCTTGTCCCAGCAGTAACTGTGTGGGGGAGCAGCTCTTTAAACAGCCTGTAGCTGTTCATTCATGAAGTCAAGGGCAAAAATCCTTCTTGTTTTTCTGAGAAGGAAAGTGGACCAAATGTTTCAGTTTGAACTTTTCTAATATTCTTCAGTTTAATTTTGTTTTATGGCCTTTGCTTCCCAGGTTTTGTGTGTTGTCACTCTTTTGTACTATTAAAATAAATCTTACAAACAACTAAATAATAAAGGAAATGCACTTTAATTATAACTATATAAAATAGTTGCCTAATTAAAACCGTGTTTGTTGTTAACTTTATTTTATTGCTGTTTATGTTGGTTCCAGCTGATAATTATGTTTGAGTTCTTGAGTCTTGATGGTAAATTTACTTCTAGTGTTATTATTTATACGTTCATAAGCCACTGATTAAAATAGCTGCTTTCTGTATGTTTATGTGACTTTCTGCCTGTGGAGTTTTATCCCTCAGGTCTTATTGTGGAAAAAAAATGGATGTTTGTAAGCTGTTGTGTTTCCCAGGATGTAAAAAGTAGCAGCCCATTGATGGATCTAACTTCCTGTTTGAGTTGTTTAACTGGTGTCTGAGTTCATGTAGGTTATGTGACTGAAATCTGAAGTGACTCCTTAAACATCTCATCGTTTGATTTAAACAAGACTATAGATTGTCTAAAAAGAAGAGAATATTGTCTAAATCAGTGGTTCCCAAACTTTTTATCTTCTGACCCACAAAATATCCATGGCAAAAACTTGTGACCCCAAATATTACTGGTCTGTGTACACGAACTTCATTAATAACCCTAAAAACACAGGCTTTTTGACAATCTAAACAGCTTGCACACAAATATAAATACTTATTTATACTTACTTTGTGTTTTTGTAATAAATATAGGGAAAAATATTACATCAGCAATTATTTTATTACCCTTTACATTGATTTCTGGAGATTATCCAAGGTGCTTCATGACCCATAATTGGGTCCCAAGCCCAACTTTGGGAACCAAAGTGCAGTGGTTCCCAAACTTTTCAGCTTTTGACCCACAAAATAACAGTAGCAGAGACCTGTGGCCCTCAGCTAATTTTGGATGATAAACATTTGTATCAGGTCAACAAAACATGGGCGTAGTAACAATATTTTTATACTACATTTATCTATTTTAAATACACTAACCTCACTCCTTTGTAACAACTAAGGCAAAAATGTAATTAATTCAGAAAATCTTTTCAGGACCCCACCTTGATGTTTCAGGACCCCACTTTGGGTCCCGACCCCAACTTTGGGAAACACTGGTCTAAATAACCCTGTAACTCCAGGGTTTTAGGAGAAAATGTCAAATGGTTTGTTGAATATTAACTCTTTCCCAGTTTGTGTTGTAAGTTTGCACCTGCAGAGTAAAACTCCTCCCTACATAAAATGGGAATAATTGAAATGTTTTAGTCTCTGTGTCCCCCCCTCTGGTCCTGCTGCCCCCCTGACCGTGGCTGCCCGGTTGGGTGGTCCAGTGGAATGATGAGCCAGCACACCAGCTCAGGCAAACGCATCCGCAAACCCTCCCTGCTATACGAGGACTTCGAGAGCCCCTCGCTGCCGCACACCATGCCCCAAGCATCCCCCGCCCCCCCGCAGCCGCCGGTGAAGGACCCCATCCATCCGGGCCGCGTGACCAACCAGCTGCAGTACCTGCAGAAGACCCTGACCAAGTTTCTGTGGAAGCACCACTTTGCCTGGCCCTTCCACGAACCCGTGGACGCCTACAGGCTCAACCTGCCGGTGAGCTCACTTCTCTGCTCTCGTTAATGGAAACCATGGTTTCCATTAGGATAAAGTAGCACCAGACGCCTTTGTCCTCATGAAGTCCTGCCTTTCTTCCTCTTTTCCAGGATTATTATAAAATTATCAAACAACCTATGGATATGGGGACAATAAAGAAACGTTTGGAAAATAACTTTTACCAAAGTGCAAGTGAGTGCATACAGGACTTCAACACAATGTTTACGAACTGCTACATCTACAACAAGGTTGGTCAAAATAAAAGAAGCAAAACTTTTTTTTATCCTAATAAATCTCTGTTATTACAAAAGTACTGAGGTCCTGGTTAACTTTTATTATTTCATGATGGCACAGGATGTTTAAGGAGTTTAATTTTTTATTTGCTTTGGGCTTTAGTCTCAATAATAACAAAACAAGAAAACAAAGCCTGAAGTTGTTCAGGAACATAATTAATGCAGCAATACGCTCAGGAGACGTGCTGACTCAGCACTTTAAAGGCTCCCACATACTCTGGCGTACTGTGTGCCGTCCGTGAGTCGCGCAGACTCCGTGCATATTGTCCGTGGATGTTTGAGACTTCATAGTCGAGCGTACGGACCGCCGGACAAATTCTTTAATTTCTCACAATTTCAGTCATGATGTCAGGGATCAGGAGGAAGAGACAGTTTGCATTTTAGCTTTAAAACAACAAAAGAAAAAAAGAAAAAAAAAACAACCTTACCCAGGATCTGAGCTATTTCCTAACTCAAATTTGTTGTTTGCTGAACGTTCTTCTGTTCCTTCACTGACGCATCATAAAGTTTTCTAATCTCCTCCATGAGACGCTCTTCAAACTTTGACTCCGTTTCGTCCAAAAAATGACACCGATTCTCAACTTTATCAGCTTGGTGTCGCACCCAAAACAGTTCGACGTGAACTCACCAGGCAGTTTATTGTGGAACTTGGCAGACGCTGATGTTAAAAACTGATCTCTGTTCAAGGACCTGTCCGGCGGACGGCCGCTTCGAGTCTGCCTTGTGTCCGCTGAGTGAAGTACGCCCGAGTGTGTGTGGGCCTTTAGTGTAGATCCATTGCAACGTTGTGCCTGTGCAAACATCAGATATTTTTATTTTTAGTATCTTAAAAGATTATTGTTTCGTAAATTCTGATGGTTATTTCTGCAGTTAAGGTAAAGATTTGTTTTTTATTGGTCTTTTGATTTAAACTAGTGTTTAATTCTCAGGGATTGTCTAAACTGAAACACCTGTATGTGTAAACACAGTCACGTGTTCTGAGCTGTCTTAAAGTAAAGTTTGATGTTTAATGGAGCTTTAAAGTTCCTGTAACATCATCAAATACAAACAGTCAAAGAAAACATCTTTATATTTAAGAAAGTTGACATAATACACATGATTTAACACATTTTTGTCCCATAACTGGCTGATTTTCTTTTGAACTTGGTTCAGCCAAAGGGAAACAGGAAGTGACATCAAAGGGGAACTCTTTAACAAACAAAACTCTCTGGTCTTTGTTTATTGAAACAATATTATTTGAACTCTTCTTCATCTCTGATAGAGACTCAAAATAATCTTAAGAAACATCAGATTCTTCTCTACAGTCTGGGTTATTAGCTGTTGTAGCAACGCTCTGTTCACATGCAGACATTCCCCTTTGACATCACTTCCTGTTACTTCACAGGCAAATATCTCAACAACTGTTCATSTCAGCGACATGAAATTTCTTTTGCAATATTTTATCAATGTCCTTTTTTCWAAAAATGCATTCATATGTGTTACAAAAATTTGACGTCACAGGCCCTTTAAACCAGCCTCTGTGCTCCTTCCTGTGCAGCCCATGGACGACATCGTGTTGATGGCTCAGTCTTTAGAGAAGATCTTTCTCCAGAAAGTTGCTCAGATGCCTCAAGAGGAGGTGGAGCTCCCTCCACCGGCTCCTCGAAACAAAAACAGCCGGGGAAGATCTCGTAAATCTCACAGTGAGTGAGTTTATCTGAAGTCTAGCAGCTAAATGTGTCAAAATAACGTTAACATTGTTTAGAATCGGCTTAAGTTCTGCTAAACAGCTGTCTGCTGGAGGGAGTAAAGGTTGTGTCCAAACGTCTGTCTGTCTTCAGCCTCGCGGGCCCAGCAGGTGCCGGCGGTGTCCCAGTCGGCCTACTCGCCGTCCTCTTCAGACACGGGGGACTCCATGCTGGCCAACTCCCCTCAGACAGTCCTGACCAAAAGCCTGCCTCCAGCCACCATCATGGGCCTGCCTCCCACACAGCCCACCACCAAGGTACCAGCAGACCCTCGGCTGTCTGCAGCCAATGTTTACAGAAACTAAGAGAAAAACCTGTTTGGGTCAATCTGTTCTAATAAAATGTTTAGATCAGGAGGATTTTATGAGATTAATGTGATTTTTAATTTTAATTTGTAGAAGAAAGGTGTGAAACGTAAAGCAGACACCACCACCCCCTCCACCATGGGCTACTCCATGGGCCTGTCCGGAGCCACACACATGTCCCCGCACATGGTGGGCTTGGGGAAGGGAGGACACGGGGGCCAAGTCCACGACCCCTCCCTGCACACGGTCTCCTTGATGGGAGGCATGGGCCTGGAGACCCCGCCAGGGCTGGGCCTGGTCCGGAGCTCCGGAGGTCCCGTCCTCCTCCAGCCCATGATGTCCGGTACGGGACGCCGGGTGGGCAGCGGGCGCCCCATCAAACCCCCCAACAAGGACTTGCCGGACTCAGTCCAGCACCAGCTGTCGAAGAAAGGCAAGCTGAGCCCTCAGCTGAGGTACTGCAGCGGGCTGCTGAAGGACATGCTGTCCAAGAAACACGCCGGCTACGCCTGGCCCTTCTACACACCTGTGGACGCAGCCTCGCTGGGCCTGCACGACTACCATGACATCATCAAATGTCCCATGGACCTCAGCACCATCAAGGTACCTGCTTACAGCAAGTAAACCACACAAAACACTAAAACATCACAACTTTCTGATCAGACTGATAAATGTCTCAAAAACAAACAAAAAAAACCTTGAAAATTTTTAAATCTTTGTGCAGCAGTGGTTTAGGGAAACACCAGGACCTGTGGGGTCTCCTCAATGCTAGGGTTGGGGATTGTGACCAGTTCTCTAAATCCATTCATTCAATTCATAAGGTTTTGACTCGATTTATCACAATTCAATTCAGTCTGCTGCTAATAATGAAAATGGATCAACTGTGTGGCAAAATACAAAAACACACGTACATACGTAAGTCATTCCTTATGTGGCGGGAGTTTCAGAGAAACTGAGACCTTTTATTCTCTAAACATAACGTCCCAGTGGAAAACACGTTACAACAAAGATTAGTTCACCCCAAAGATCCAGTTCCCCGGCAAAAACAGAGTAATATAGTGTATGCTGTTAAGTGTCAGGAGGACTGTGATCATTTACACATCGGGGAAACAAAACAGCCACTGTTCAAAAGAATGAGCCAGCACAGACGAGCTACATTGTCGGGTCAGAACTCTGCAGTTTACACTCATCTACAAGTCAGGACTCTGCAGTTTACACTCATCTACAGGTCAGGACTCTGCAGTTTACACTCATCTACAGGTCATGACTCTGCAGTTTACACTCATCTACAGACCAGCGGTCACTCTTTCAGGGATGAAAATGTTCTCATCCTTTATGGAGAGGAACGTTGGTTTGAGAGAGGAGTAAAGGAAGCCATCTTTGTGAAGAAAGACCGTCCATCATTAAACAGAGGTGGAGGCCTTCGTGTCCAGTTGCCTTCCAACAACGCTGTTATTGCAAGTATGACTCCGCCCCCTGTGAGCAAAAGGTGTGAATCAGGGCCCCAAAGATGACCAACACAAAGAGGGAGGGAGGGACAAAAACAAGGGGACGTTGAACTCCGCTTGCATTCACATAACACGACACGGGTCAGGTGATGGGGCACATGACCCTCTATGAATAATAGAGCCAATCAAGCCTATCGTTAGTCGATGGCCCTCGTTTTCATGTGACTAACCTGTTTGTCCATGTGGAGGCAGTGCTTACAAGGCTGAGTTCACCTGAAACTCATCAGACTGAAGAAGTTTCTTGGAGGAGAGACGAAACGTTTCACTAAAGAAGAACCCATCCAGAGGACTTTTGATTTTTTTCTTCCTGGATTACTGAGATGCATCAGGACAAATTCACTTTATTTCTCTTCACCATAAACAGGTTTTATGGGCAAACTTGTAAATCAAACAGTTTAATCTTGAAGCAAAACTCAAGTTTAAAATGTTTAAATTAAAAAGGGATTGCAGGTGACAATGATGACATTCATTTTTAAGAAATTAATAATTTTGATCACTAAGAAGTGATGGAATAAGGTTGCAGGAGAAGAGGTGGGCTAATATAAATATACTTCTGCCCACTCCTTTTGAATGTATGAAATTTATTTGTAATGTTCCTGTTAGCTTCTGTTGTTCTGTTCAATAAAACTTATTAAAAGCAAAAACATGTACAATAGGTTGCCTTCAGGCCCAGACCTCCCTTGAAATAGAGATCTGTCATCTCAATGGGACTTGCCTGGTAAATAATGGTCAAATCAAATTAAAAGAAAAAAATGATACAACTACAACTTTTCATCACTGAATTTCATCAAAACATTTCTTAAAGTTTAAAAATAATAATATTGTAACAAAACTAAATGATTTTGTTAGAATGTGGTCTTTCACGCATTTAAGAACAGTTTCAGTCAGATGTTTACATACAGTAGTTTTCCTCTACAGAGTAAATCTTTACAAACTAACGTCTGCATGGTCTCTGTTATCTTTAAGTTCTGCAGAGAGTCGTGTTAGTGATTCCTTAGTTTCTTTCATTTAGCCCCAGACATCTTTTCAGCAGTAGGGTTGGGCTAATCGTATCAAGTGCAATTAATTGTCTGAAAAACATAATTCAGTTTATTTTTTGGCACTTGACGATTAATACGATTAATGCCACCAGTCAGTCTGCTCAGTGCTCCTCTCCACTTCAAATATGACGAACGTTAAAAAAAGTTCTGTAATTTATTTATCTTTCAACACAATTTAAAATTAGACGTACAGCCTGAAGTCTGTAATTTTTACACAATTTAGAAAAGATTTTTATGAAGAGCAAATCTTTCCCACTAAATTGGTCATGAGACCAGGACATGAGGGTGTCCCAAGGGATTTATCGTCAAATTAATCCTTATCAGCTAAATACCACAATTATTATGTGAAAAACAGGTCCAGCTCTGTCAGAAAATAAAACTTCCTTCATTTTCTGGTGGATCTCCGAGAAAAACAACAGTCGACTGCTGCGGGCAATCTTCCGGTCCTTGGGAGCCGCCTTTCAGACAACGCCAATTAACTGTCGTGGCAAGTTTATGAAGAATGCAGAAACACGTTGGAATAATGTACAGAAAATCTGCGTGTATGGTCGTCATAATGATTTAATTCTGAGCGACAAACAAACAGAACTCAATCAGGAAACTCTGTCGGCTTGTGGCTGGCTTCGTCAGCAGAAACAGCCAGTAATATAACATTATGTTAACACCATGTGACAGTTTACAACCAATCACAGATCGACAAATGTACTGCCCAGCCAATCACAGAGCTCTCAGCTCTAAGAGTTTCTTATAAAACAAGAGAGGTCAGTCCGTTGCGGAGTCCTGACGTCTGGGCATACAGATTGACATCGATCATAAGATATGAGTACTGGACAGCGTCAAGGTGGAACAGATAGATAATTAGTCCTTAACAATCGTGATTAATTTTTTTGCCGATATTGCCCAACCCTAACGTTAGCGCTGAATGTCAGCTGGATTTTAACAAACGGCAAGCCAGGAGTGACAGAAAATATAGAAACGTGCCTCATTTTCATCACACATGAGACGGCATGGAGAAAAATCCACGTGGATCGATTTTCACAAACTTAAATGAAATCAATCCAAAATGGATAAAATCCATTTTTTACCCATCCCTCATCTACAGTTAAAAACTTTAATCTTTTCAAACTCCTCGTCAGAGAAAGATGGACTGTCGAGAGTACAGAGACGCTCAGCAGTTCTCCAGTGACGTCAGGCTCATGTTCTCCAACTGCTACAAGTACAACCCACCTGACCACGACGTGGTGGCCATGGCGCGGAAGCTGCAGGTGAGCGTGGCTCTCTGGTTCCCGCTGAGCGCACGTCCTCGCACGAGCCTCGTGTGAGGATCTGTCACCGTTCGCCTTCCTTCAGTCCCCTCTGTTTCTGTACCCCAGGATGTTTTCGAGTTCCGTTTTGCCAAGATGCCGGACGAGCCTCAGGTGGAACACACGGCCATGTCCATGAGCGGCCATCCGACGTCCTCCTCCTCCTCTTCCTCCTCGTCCTCCTCCTCCTCGTCCTCCTCCTCCGAGAGCGAGCCCAGCAGCGAGAGCGAGGAGAGCGAGAGCAGCCCCAGCTCCGACAGCGAGGAGGAGCGGGCCCACCGCCTGGCCGAGCTGCAGGACCAAGTCTGCACGCAGGTGAGTCCCGCGACTCCTACAGGATTCAGATCTCCTTTCTGTTTCCACAAACATCAAAGGGATTTCTGCTCCCCCAGCTGCGCGCCGTGCATGAGCAGCTGGCCGCGCTCTCCCAGGGCCCCATCACCAAGCCCAAGAAGAAGAAGGAGAAGAAAGAGAAGAAGAAGAGGAAGAAGGTGGAGAAGCGCGGTCGAGGCATCAGGAGCAGAGCCGGCTCTGAGGAGTGGAGGATGCCAGGAAAGATGCTGAAAAGTAAATCTGCCAAAGCAGGTGGCTCCCAGGCCAAGAGAGGCCAAGTGAAGAAGAGCAACAAGAACAGCAAGTAAGAACATTAAAACTACCCACAATCCCTCAGTACAGCCTCACACTTCCCTTCATTTGATGGTACAAACAGCCCACTTCCTGTTTTCTTTCAGGACTGTAAAGAAGCCGTTCTATCCGTCCCTGGCTCCCTCCATGCTTCCTCACTACGACTCCGAGGAAGAGGAGGAGATCATACCCATGACGTACGACGAGAAGCGCCAGCTCAGCCTCGACATCAACAAGTTACCGGGCGAGAAGCTCGGCCGTGTGGTCCACATCATCCAGTCCAGGGAGCCCTCCCTGAGGGACACCAACCCCGAGGAGATCGAGATCGACTTCGAGACGCTGAAGCCGTCCACGCTGAAGGAGCTGGAGAGCTACGTCATGACGTGTCTGAGGAAGAAGCCACGCAAGCCTTACGGTGAGCCAGGTAGAGAAACCGCTCCGACACACCTCTCTGTCCACAGAAGTCCTGCATCAAAACCGTTTCACAAACCGCCCGACGTGGTGCTGTTCTCCTCTGCAGCTGCAAAGAAAGGAGGCGTGGGCCTGTCCAAAGAGGAGCTGACGCTGGAGAAGAGGAGGGAGCTGGAGAGGAGGCTGCAGGACGTCAGCGGACAACTCAACTCTGTCAAGAAACCAGCAAAACCGAAAGGTGAGCACATTTCATCTTTATTTAATATAACATTTACAGGAGAAAAAGACTTAATACCTTATTAATACTTTATTCATACGTTATTAATATCTTATTAATACTTTATTCATACGTTATTAATATCTTATTAATACTTTATTCATACTTTATTAATATCTTATTAATACTTTATAAACAAACTATAAATTCTTTATAAATAATTTATTATCTTATTAATACTTTGT
>NW_013952546.1:164161-166321 GCF_001266775.1 Austrofundulus limnaeus
CCCCCACCCTCTCTCTCATTTCATTGACGTTGCACTGACTCATCCTGCTCCGACACTCTGACGGGGGAGGGGCTAGTAGTGCCTCTCAGGTATGTGAGTAAGTATTTGTACTTTACAAGTCTGCCTGCGACCCTGTCAGTGTGAGGCGACAGCTCTGACCGCTGAGCCACCGCACACTTTAAAGCTCTGAGGACAGAGAAATGAGGCCTTTCATTCATTTTGAGTGTTTTAAGTAAACAACAGAGGAAATAGATTATTTTAAACCTTTATCACATTTTCTAATTTATTGTTTCAGGTTTGAAACGTTAAGTTTCTGAGTTTCGGCGATAACAAACACATTTCCATCCATCAGGGCCCGTCTCACAGCTGCTCCTGCTTCAACTCTTTTATCTCACGGTTTGGGGATGAAGGCTCAGATTTGTGGGCCAGCCTCTCTGCGCCGCTGTCGTCCGTCACACTCACTTCTCCTCCTTTTATTGTGCTTTATGTTTTAATCTGGCAGGAAAACAGAGGGGGCAACTTCTGAGAGTTTTCTCTGTAATCCTCCATCCTCTGCACATGTCACACTCCTGTGTTTGGAGAGGGATCATCTACACGAGTGCTTTGCTCTGACAGATTCATCGTGGCAGCAGCAGGAAATAAAAAAATGCAGATCTGTTTCTGAGCGGGCCTCCTGTCTCTTACGCTCTTTGCTCTGCCCATCTTTATCGTGCACAGCCTTTTTTTCCCTCAAATAGCCGTACGCTGACTAATAGCTGCCAGCTCAGGGTTTGTGAAAGTGTTTTAATTTGTTTTTGTTTGTTGTTTATCGCTGCAGCACATCTCTCTGTTCTGATGCAAGTTTAGCTCCACGCAGATTAAAAAGAGGAGAAAACTGCTGGTTGCTCCATGAAGCTCGTCTCCTCCACACGGGAGGAGGGACGGCAGGTTTACGAGCAGAAACCTTCCAACCTGCTGCAAATCTTCCCCTCCTCGACATCAAATGGACTTACAGGAGGCTCACTATCTAAACCATCCAAAGCCCCTTTTTCCATTACCTCCTTCCTTCCACCGTTTATCCATAAGCTATTTTCTAGGCTGTCAAGAACGCTGGATGCCTTCCCGGTGAATCAAAGCTGATAACTAACCAGCAAAAAGCCCCAGCCCATTAAACCAGAAAGAGTTGGATGTCGGGGAAAATTACAGGCCTTTACCGAGCCGAGCCGCACTTTTATAACTTCATGCTGAACAGAAACACAAAAACATCCTGTCGTTGTTCTCTGTGCATAAAATACCTGCTGAAGATTTCATCTGTTAAACAGGAAGAAATGATTTATAAACCTCATTGATCTTATTTTGTTTATCACAGTGGAAAAGTAAATCAACTTTCATGATCTGTTCAGAAAACTGTTAGAAATAACAGAATTAAAGTCCAGAAGTTTCTCCCCTGGGACTTTCAAGAGATTCAAGATGTCTGCTAACATGATATTTCTCATATTTCAGGCTTAAATCATCATAAAAATGCAAAGAATGAGTCTAAATGTATCAGAAACTGAGCAGGAGAGAGAGCTTGCACCATGCTGGTAAATATATTTTACCAATTTTAACATAAGAATGACTTGTAAGCAAACCTTGTTCTGACTTTTCTGCAGATGAACAGCATGTCATGAAACCCTAGGTTATTAAAGGATGTTATGAATTACTTGCTTAAACATAAAAGTATTAGTTCCATTACATTTGTAATTGTTTTATTATTTGTTTTTTGTTCATGCTTTAATAAAGTCCATGAATCTGAAGAATTTACTCCCAAGGTTTCTGTATTATTAATTTTTTTTGGCCACTTTAGTAGAAAACAAAACTGAATGTTAGTTTCTTAATTTCCGCATCATTAGTGACCTTTTTTTAAATATATACTGGAGTAAAAAAGAAAAAGAGAAATATAAGAACTGTAGAAAGAAAGTGGTAAAAATGAAATGTACAATAACACAAGACAACACACCTGACCTCTGACCAATAGAAAATGAAGAAAACAAACACCCAGCAACCAACCATGAACATATGTATGTACATTTATAAACATATACACATAGACATACAGCGGGTAAAATAAGTATTGAACACGTCACCATTTTTCTCAGTAAATATATTACTAGAGGTGCTAATGACATGAAATTTTCACCA